>NW_012105032.1:265165-302761 GCF_000951045.1 Mandrillus leucophaeus
GAGTGATGATGAGCATTTTTTCATGTGTCTGTTGGCTGTATGAATGTCTTCTTTTGAGAAGTGTCTGTTCATATCCTTTGCCCACTTTTTGATGGGTTTTTTTTTCTTCTAAATTTGTTTAAGTTCTTTGTACATTCTGGATATTAGCCCTTTGTCAGATGGATAGGTTGCAAAAATTTTCTCCCATTCTGTAGGTTGCCTGTTCACTCTGATGATAGTTTCTTTTGTTGTGCAGAAGCTTTCTGGTTTAATTAGATGCTATTCATCTATTTTGGCTTTTGGTCCAGAGCTGAGTTCAAGTCATGAATATCATTGTTAATTTTCTGTCTTGTTGTTCTGTCTAATATTGACAGTGGGGTGTTAAAGTCTCCCACTGTTATTGTGTGGGAGTCTAAGTCTCTTTGTATGTCTCTAAGAACTTGCTTTATGAATCTTGGTCCTCCTATATTGGGTGCATATATATTTAGGATAGTTAGCTCTTCTTGCTGCATTGTTCCCTTTACTATCATGTAACACCCTTCTTTGTCTCTTTTGATCTTTTTTTCATTTATCTGTTTTATCAGAGATTAGGATTGCAACTCCTGCTTTTTTTGCTTTCCATTTGCTTGGTAAATATTCCTCCATCCCTTTATTTTGAGCCTATGTGTGTCTTTGCACGTGAGATGGGTCTCCTGAATACAGCACACCAATGGGTCTTGACTCTTTATACAGTTTGCTAGTCTGTGCCTTTTAATTGGGGCATTTAGCCCATTTACATATAAGGTAAATATTGTTATGTGTGAATTGGATCCTGTCATTATGATGCTAGCTGGTTGTTTTACCCATTAGTTAATGCAATTTCTTCATAGTGTCAATGTTCTTTACAATTTGGCATCTTTTGCAGTAGCTGGTAATGGTTGTTCCTTTCCATGTTTACTGCTTCTTTCAGGAGCTCTTATAAAGTAGGTCTGGTGGTTGCAGAATGCCTCAGCATTTGCTTGTCTGTGAATAATTTTATTTCTTCTTTGCTTATGAAGCTTAGTTTGCCTATATATGAAATTCTGGGTTGAAAATTCTTTAAGAACATTGAATATTGGCCCCTGCACTCTTCTGGCTTGTAGGGTTTCTGCAGAGAGATCTGCTGTTAGTGTGATGGGCTTCCCTTTGTGAGCAACCCAACCTTTCTCTCTGACTGTCCTTAACACTTTTTTCCTTCATTTCAACCTTGGTGAATCTGACAATTATGTGTCTTGGGGTTGCTTTCTCGAGGATTATCTTTGTGGTGTTCTCTGTATTTCTCGAATTTGAATGTTGGCCTGTCTTGCTAGGTTGGGGAAGTTCTCCTGGATAATACCCTGAAGAATGTTTTCTAACTTGGTTCCATTCTCCCCGTCACTTTCAGGTACACCAATCAAACTTATATTTGGTCTTTTCACATAGTCCCATATTTCTTGGAAGTTTTGTTCATTCCTTTTTATTCTTTTTTTCTCTAATCTTGTCTTCTCATTTTATTTCATTAAGTTGACCTTCAATTACTGGTATCCTTTCTGCTGCTTGATCGATTTGGCTCTTGATACTTGTTCTTCACAAAGTTCTCGTGCTGTATTTTTCAGCTCCATCAGGTCGTTTATGTTCTTCTCTACATCGGTTATTCTAGTTAGCAATTCAACTAACCTTTTTCAAGGTTCTTAGTTTCCTTGCATTGGGTTAGAACATGCTCCTTTAGCTCGGAGTTGTTTGTTATTACCCACCTTCTGAAGTCTACTTCTGTCAGTTCGTCAAACTCATTCTCTGTCCAGTTTTGTTCCCTTGCTGAAGATGAGTTGTGATCCTTTGGAGGAGGAGAGGCATTCTGGCTTTTGGAATTTTCAGCCTTTTTGCACTGGTTTTTCCCCATCTTTGTGGATTTATCTACCTTTGGTCTTTGATGTTGGTGACCTTCGGATGGGGTCTTTGAGTGGACGTGCTAATCCTTTCTGTTTGTTTCTTTTCCTTCTAACAGTCAGGTCCCTCTGCTGCCAGTCTGCTGGAGTTTGCCGGAGGTCCACTCCTGACCCTGTTTGCCTGGGTATCACCAGTGGAGGCTGCAGAGCAGCAAAGATTGCTGCATGTTCTTTCCTCTGGAAGCTTTGACCCAGTGGGGCATATGCCAGATGCTAACCAGAGCTCTCCTGTATGAGGTGTCTGTCAGTCCCAACTGGGAGGTGTCTCCCAGTCAGTACACATGGGGGTCAGGGACCCACTTGAGGAGACAGACTGACCCTTAGCAAAGATCAGACACTCTGCTGGAAGGTCTGCTGCTGTCTTCAGAGCCATCAGGCAGGGACTTTGAAGCCCCTAACTGGGGCTGCTGCCTTTTTTACAGAGATGCCCTGTCCAGAGAGGAGCAATCTGACAGTCTGGCCACAGCATTGTTGCTGAGCTGCAGTGGGATCCGCCCAGTTCGAACTTCCCAGCAGCTTTGTTTACAATGTGGCCCTAAAACTGCCTTCTCAAGCCTTAGCAATGGCGGACACCCCTCCCCACCACCAAGCTCGACCATCCCAGGCGGATCTCAGATTGCTGCTGTGCTGGTAGCAAGAATTTCAAGCCAGTGGATCTTAGTTTTGGCAGGTGGGACCTGCTGAACCAGACCACTTGGCTCCCTGGCTTCAGCCCTCCTTTCCAGGAGAGTGAAAGGTTCTGTCTCACTGGCATTCTAGGTGCCACTGTGGTATGGGGAAAAAAGAAAAAAAAGTCCTGCAGCTAGTTCGGTGTCTGCCCAATTGGCCACCCAGTGTTGTGCTTGAAACCCAGGGCCCTGGTGGAGTAGTCACCGAAGGGAATAGCCTGGTTTGCGGGTTGCAAAGACCGTGGGACAAGTGCAGCATCCATGCCAGAGTTCCTTAGGCTCAGACCCTCATGGCTTCCCTTGGGTAGGGGGAAAAATTCCCTGAACCCTTGCACTTCCCAGGAGAGGTGATGCCCCACCCTGCTTCAGCTCGCCCTTTTGGGCTACACCCACTGTCCAACCAGGCCCAGTGAGATAAACCGGGTACCTCAGTTGGAAATGCAGAAATCACCCACCTTCTGCGTCAATCTCGCTGGGAGCTGCAGACCAGTGCTGTTCCCATTTGGCCATCTTGAATGTCTGTTGACTCCATTGTTAAATCAGGAATGGTGAAACCTCATGTCTACAAAAAAAAAAAAAAAAAAAAAAATTAGCCAGACGTTATGGCACATGCCTATAGTCCCAGCTACTCAGGAGGCTGAGGTGAGAGGATAGCTTGAGCCTGGGAGGTTGAGGCTACAGTGAGCAAGATCTCACCACTGCACTCCAGGCTGGATGACACAGCAAGAGCAAGACTGTCTTAAAATAAATAAATAAATAAATAAAAACAACTAATGAATCCATTGTAGACTATTTTAATGCAACTTTTAATATAATACTTCATTAAAAATGAAAATGTATAAAACAAAAGTAAAACTAAACAACATGCTGGGAAAAAAGACATAAATCAGAAATATTACATGCAAACCTGAGTGTATGATCTTCCTAGCTTACAGACAATACACTACATGATTTTGAGAGCAAAAGCATTTAATAGTTATCTCACTCTTTGAAGCCAAGGAATACCTACTATTAAATTATTTGAACAGCCATACACATATGTGTCTGGAAACTGATACTGACTTCTAAGGTGGAATTTAACAGTCTTCATAGGGACCCCATCAATTCTTTCACATAAAACCTAGTTATTTATTTCCAAGACACAATGGTGGTACAAGCATTGAGTAAACATTCCCATTCGAAAAGGGATAAATCATCCAGAAGAAAAGGGCAAAGGATATGAACAGACACTTCTCAAAAGAAGACATTCATACAGCCAACAGACACATGAAAAAATGCTCATCATCACTCGCCATCAGAGAAATACAAATCAAAACCACAATGAGATACCATCTCACACCAGTTAGAATGGCAATCATTAAAATGTCAGGAAACAACAAGTGCTGGAGAGAATGTGGAGAAATAGGAACACTTTTACACTGTTGGTGGGACTGGAAATTAGTTCAACCATTGTGGAAAACAGTATGGCGATTCCTCAAGGATCTAGAACTAGAAATACCATTTGACCCAACCATCCCGTTACTGGGGATATACCAAAGGATTATAAGCCATGCTGCCATAAAGACACATGCACACGTATGTTTATTGTGGCACTATTCACAATAGCAAAGACTTGGAATCAACCCAAATGTCCATCAGTGACAGACTGGATTAAGAAAATGTGGCAGATACATACCATGGAATACAATGCAGCCATAAAAAAGGATGAGTTTGTGTCCTTTGTAGGGACATGGATATAGCTGGAAACCATCATTCTCAGCAAACTATCGCAAGAACAGAAAACCAAATACTGCATGTTCTCACTCATAGGTGGGAATTGAACAATGAGATCACTTGGACACAGGAAGGGAAACATCCTATTTTGGGGAGGGGGGAGGGAGGAAAGATAGCATTAGGAGATATATCTAATGTAAATGACGAGTTAATGGGTGCAGTACACCAACATGGCACATGTATACATATGTAACAAACCTGCACGTTGTGCACATGTACCCTAGAACTTAAAGTATAATAAAAAAAAGTAAATAAGATAAAGTAAAATAAAATAAAATAAAAAAGAAAAGGGCAACAAACCCCATGCAAGTCTGAAACCCCTGCAGGGCAGTCATTAAATCTTAAAGCTCCAGAATAATCCCAGACTCCATGGCCGCATCCAGGGCACACTAGTGCAAGGGGTTCGCTCCCTAGACCTTGGGCAGCTCTGCCCCTATGGCTTTGCAGGGTGACCCTGTAACTGCTCTCATGAGTTAGAGTTAAATGTCTGTGTCCTTTCCAGGCTGGGATTGCAAACTGCCAGTGGTTCTGCCGAATTCTTGGGTCTAGAGGGTGATGTCTGCATTCCCACAGCTCCACTAGGCAGTGTCCCAGTGGGGACTCTGTGCAGGGGCTCTCTGGTCATTCGGGGGGCCTCTTCCAAGTTATTATGACAAAAAAGAAAGTTTGTTTTTAAAGTTTTTGCCATCTGCACTATTTCTCCAATGCATAAATGACCAGAGCATTCCCTCAGGGCAAAGTCATGAGAGAAAAAGAACCAAACACCCACCAAAAACCAAAACAAGCAAAATCTTCGCAATCCACAATATTCTAGCTTGCTTTTCTTTTTCTGTGTTTTCCGATGCAGAAATGAAGTGCATTTTACTTTTTTTTTTTGTTTGATCCACAAGACTAGAAAGGAAGATCTAACTGCTATTTAAGAGTCTGGGCTCTGAAATTAGGCTATCCGGATTTTAAATTTCAAAAACTATGTTGTGGCACTTACCAATGTCTCACAATAAATGAGTTATTATTTTTCTGTCTGTGTAAACATCTAAAGAAGGTGTTTCTTTTTCTAACAGTAGAAACCCAGTGACTTCATTTCAGTCTTTGGTGTTTGCTTTTTGTAATTTGTCCAGGATTTATAATTATAAACAGCAAAAAAAGATAGGCTATAGTGGGCTTATTCTGCTATAGCATAATTGGAATTTATTGATTTTTATAAATTTTACTTACCTCCCTTTATGCTAATCACCCCATGAAAAGTCCAGAGAATACTAGAGTTGAGATTGGTAGAATTAGCCTTTTTTCAGTCAACACATAATTCTTAGTATGTTCCAAGGAATTATCAAAGATAACCAAACAGAGTCCTTGCCTTCAAAGTTTTAATTCAAGTTGCATTTATCTCAATGGGATAAACTGTGTGGAAATATACAGTGTCTGGAATTTAAAAAAAAAAAACAAAAAAAAACACGGAGAATGAGGCAAGTAGTGAATAAAATTGAGGGCTAGATGTTTACTATTTTTCATCACTTAACTTTCAGTGGCAATAGAGCATTTCAGTAATTGTACCTCTATCCCTACAAGGAACCCATCCCCAAAATGATTATCCCTATGGAAACAAGAAATAAGATTTAAACATATTGCTGGGAGTTATCAGATCATCCATTAAGTCAGAGGAGACTAAGAGGGATAGAAACAGTTATACAGTTACATTTTGTGAAAACTATGTCTAATTTTCTAGTTCTGTAAACACATACTCTACAAACTTTGTTGAACCAGCATCCCATGCATTTTTGAGAAAGTGCTACCAATAAAAGCATCCAGATGTATCCCTAAATTTTACACAGGCATATTTATATCCTATACATATTATGAAGTAAACACAAATAAAAATTATAGTTAGAGAAGTGGCAAACACAAGCCACTCTAAAATTTTCCCACTCCCCAATGCACTGTTTGGGGTATCCCATGATGTTCACACATCTGAATTTTGAAATAATTATTATAAACGTAATATATTCTATGAAAAGAGAAAACTATATCAACAAAAAATTTCTGTAAACCATATACAGTTTAATGAAAGATGATGATGATGATGGTGTGTGTGTGTATGTGTGTGTGTTTCTAATTCTATTAAACCAATGAATGTAAATTTATTTCTTGCATAAATTCTTAGCCATTGTATGTTATAAAATACATATTCCATTGAAGCATAGAAAGTCGGTTCTTGCTATTTATCTGTCTCACTCTGTCCTGACAAATATCTCCCTGGACTGGTTCCTTAAAGATGAAGTCCTACTGAATACATTTTTTTTAAAAAAAGTATAAAAATTTTTTTGAGCTCAAAGGCTTCAGGAAACTTTTCAACAAAGCAGCATCAGAAAACATCTTACTCAACATCAGAAAATATATTTATATTCTAACTCTGACTGTTCTTGAGCTTGCTAGACAATTCATTGTTTTTGACATTATTTGACATCTGTTTCAATATTTAGATGAAAGTAGAAAAGTAGTTTTAGAATACCATCCCTGAGAAGGCAACTGGACATATTTTATGCAAGTATTTCTAAAATATGCAGAGATAAAATTTTGAATTAAGCCTTTAAAGGCAAGATGATTTAATTCAATTTCTGTTTATTTTAGAATTCTCATTAAAGAAAAAAATGCCTTTAAAAATAATATTTGTAATATATATATTTCTTTTTCTGTTCTTAGTATATGCTTTCAAATACACAGATTCCCTTGGATTTCTAAAATTTAATGCTGTTAATGTTTTAGTTTTAAAACACAAAGAGGTAAACAAATGAATGCTTGCCTAACTAGAATTTAAATATTTTTGGAATCTGTTGACTTATTAAATCTCTCATTGAGTTTTTCTATAAAAAATAAGCATCTTAATTTTTTATCATTTGAATATCATGATTTTTACAAGATTATTCTCTTGCTGGAGAGTAACACTCCTTTGCCGTGTGCTTTTCAGATAGCTGGTATCATTCTTATATGGGGGTTAAGTGAAGATATTAAGGGTGGAAACAATTCCGCCAATGGATGTACATGTCTTAGAAGACTTCTTGCTCATTATAGCTTTGATCATAATACTGAGCTTAATACACAAACACATAAACACACAAAGCGTCTATCTCAAACCCTTGTTTTAAGTCATTTTTGTGTAATTCCCTTTGTTCTTTGCACATATAAGGAAATATATTATATTTAAAAGCCAAGTATTGAATGCCTTGTCTTTGACCCCACCATCTGACAAACTCTAATGTTGAAAAGCTGAGACATTTAATCCAAGTTATCATTTATGACACCACTACATCTTTATTCTCTAATGTTACATATATATATATATAGCTATTAGTAAAAAAAGAATATGAGGATGAAGTTAGGAAAATACTTTTGCCTAATATAAAAGCTTGGATAAACTGATGTCCTGGAGTAACATTCTGAAGTACCATAAGATGATCTGGGATATTGTATTGGAGTACAAAATTTCACAATCATATATTTTTTTCTTGGATTTCTGGAAGCTTAGTTTATTATATTTTTATAATAAAAAGATTAATTCTGTAGACATTTTCCTGGGAAGACAATCTAGTTTCCAGTATGTGTCACTGAAATACTAATTAATTAGAGGATCACTTATACAGCAGAAGAGTTGGTGGAGAAGAAAAATTTTAAGTAAAACAGCATAAAGGACAATTAGTTTTATGATATCATATGATTAAAAAATATTTCTTGGTGATCACTTATTTATATACAATGTGGCTCTCAAACTTAATTCTTCTCTCCGTGGAATAACATTTAATACAGACAGTATCTTGCTCTTCTGACAGTTTCTTACACTTTCAAGTGTTTGAGGGAAGGTCTAATTGTAAGTTTGAAGAAACTCTTTTGGGATACACTTCTGCTCTATGATTTGCTACTACTGATATTTTTATGTAAATGTATGTGTGTGTGTGTATGTGTGTGTGTATATATGTGTGTGTGTATATGTGTGTGTGTGTGTGTGTGTATATATATAAAATGATATAATACGGGAGGGGTCAAGAAAGTGCTGGGTAGAGAGGGTGGGGTCCCTGGCCAGGGCTCCACCTCCACCCTTGGGCCTCTATCAGTGGACTTAAGTGAAAACAGGCACTCCTGTTTTCACGCTCCAATGTTGCATTTTTCAAGATCACTCTGGCCTGCCATGATCCCCATCCTGTGCCCATATAAACCCGAGACCTTAGGGGGCACACAATACAAGTGGCTGAATGTCAAGAGGAGCAGAGGAACAGAGCACCAGAGAGTGGCAGAGAGCAGCAGAGAGCAGCAGGGCGGCGCAGAAGAGAGGGAAGGAAGAAGCGTCTGAACATCGAGAGAAGTTCATCAGAGAACTCCCCCATCCCTCCACCTTCCGGCTGTCCATTCATCTCGCTGAGCTCCAGCTCCACCATTCAAAAAAACCTTGCACTCATCCTTTGAGCCCACGTGTGATCCGATCCTTCTGGGACACGGGCAAGTGCTCCGGATACAGAAGGCTATCACACTGGCCCTCTGCCCTTGCAATAAGGCAGAGGGTCCATTGAGCTGATTTACCATCAAGCAATCTGCAGATGGCAAAACTGAAAGACCTTTGTAACACTGGGGTTGCAGGCACCCACCCCTAGACACTGGCCCCAGACTCTGCACCTGCCAGGCTGCATGCTCCCCTCAGGGGTTTGAGCTGCAGGGCAACCAAACAGGTGAGCTACACACCTGTCATATGCCCTGTGAGGGGAAATCAGGGAATTCTCCCATTATATATATCGGATTTAGCAGTAGGAGATAAAGTGGCATAAGTTAAACATGATGAATACAGCCATGATAAAATAATGTATTACATTTCTGCTCATTTCATAACATTATTTCCTATTAGTCTACTATCATATTTGCAGACATTATGGACTATTTTCTTTAAATATTCTCTACTTTTTGCAAACTATATTAATCATGTATTTCCCAAAGTGAAATATGGGTGGAAAAGTTCATTGTGAGCTTCAGGCTTTATTTTTTGGATATCTACCAAAAGCCCTCCTTCCTAGAATTTACAGTCATACATTTGACATTGGCCAGAACATCTTTTTCAACATGAAAGACTCTTTTCTTCATTTTGTTTTCAGAGTACAAAGAGTAAATCCGTCTTTCTGAGTAAAATTGTATTACTTAATATGTGAAGATTCATTTGTCACATTAAGATTATGTTTTATCCTTTTAAAATTAAGAATATAACACATACCAGAATAGTCATATTGTGTGAACAGCACATATTCTTGTTGTAGAGGTACCCACATGAAAAGGCAATGTTAATTAGATTGTTGCTTTTTTGGGAGCTTCAACTTTGAACAAGACAAGTTAGATCTAAGTGTGATCTAGAAGTGGTATGTCTACATAGGCATAATTGGTTCTCACCCTTCTCCCACTTTGATGGATTTAGCACTTTGATACATACCCAAAGAAGATCCATCTTTCCATTGCATTAACAAGAGCTAGATATTTAAAGAATATTTTATGAGGAGAGAGTTTTGAAATTAAAGGTTTATGTCATAAGCAAAGTGGTAAAGATTTACAAAATTCCATTTAAGAAAATCTCTGTTGTTGGTTTTCTTTTCCCCCAAAGTTACGGTGTCTTATTTCTCCTCATCTTTTTATCTTTCATGTAGCTTCTAAAATATTAGCTTATATTTCAAAGTAATATTGATCCTTCCTTTAGCCTGTATACTCGGCAAAACAAAAGCCCAGTTATTGCTCCTGCAGTCAGATCTTGTCTTATTTCTCAGATTTGCCTCTCGGGGTTTTTAAGTTCATTCAGCCACAAAAGACTTAAACATGTAATGTCATTAGGTTAAAATTGCCTGATTTATCTACACAACTCTCCTTGCCCACAGGACCCACACAAAAAATCATACTTAGCATCTACTAATGGTCCCAAATCCTTCTTTGGAACATTTTAATGAACATCAACTAACATTAGTCTCTGTGCCTTTCTTTTCTTTTTGCTCCCATTCTTTAACTGAAATGCACCAATTTAGATGTTTACACAGACAGAAAAACAATAGCTAGTATTTACTGTGAGACATTGGTAAGTGCCATAAGATGGTTTTTGAAATTTATAATCAGATAGTCTAACTTCAGCGCCCAGACTCCGAAAGAGATGTTAGACCTTCCTTTCTAATCTTATTGATTAATGTACAGAAAATCAAGCTAATTATTCAGGTTAGCAGTGATTTCATGTGTCCTTCATTCTATATAGTTGAACAAAATATGTTATCACTCTATGTACAGTATTATGTATGCTAATTATGTACATGACATAGAATACTAATGTTGTAAATTTTGCCCATATGTTTCACTCATGATATTAACAACTATTAGGTAGAGTTTATCCACTTTCACTTTTACATTGCTTAGTATGTATGAAATAAGAATCAAACACAATTTTTAGTGCCAATTAAGGAGCGATGTTTTCCCTTAGTCTACCTTTATCATCCTTAATAATGTGTCTTCTTCCATATTTTATGCTTACAGTATTTCATATTTTAGCCTGAGGGAATATAGTTTCAGATTAGTTACTTTTCAGAGAGAAAGAGAATATTATTTACAAAAATCATCTTCATCTTTAAATTTATTTCCAGTTCTGGCATTATTTTCTCAGAAGACATTTCCAATATATATTTTATGGAATAATGCTATCAGTTTTTTAAATTTTTAATAATGCTATCAGTCCCAACATAATTTTTACAGGGCATGTGGCATAAAAGTACAGGAGCATGTTCAGTGCAACCTTGGCTGTGCAGACCTAGGCTCTGAGGGAACAGGGTATGTGACTACTCTTTATTATTAGTGATGATAAAATGTAAAAATGATTCTTTCAAATTTGCTTGATAATAATGCTATTTAAATATAACTATCTTGAAAACATATGGGAGACAACTGTATACCTTAAGATACCGTAAAACACATTATTTCTCTTGCAAACACTGGTAATTTAATTTTTCTATTGCAAGTAATGATTTTAATTAAGGGGAAAGTGAAATACAAAGAATAGAAGTTCATCTGCTCTTTTGTAATATTATCCAAGGTGCAACTGAGAACAAAAAGTCTAATACTCTATTTTTTTAAATGCCATCTTGATTTTATTTAATTCTAAGTATGCAATTTTAAAATTTAACTACATATGGTGAATATGAATTTTTTCAATTAACTTTTTTAAAGAGAAAATATTTCACTGAATAATAAATAAGCACATATTTCCGGCTAATTTATGTAATTGTATGTGTTTGGTTGCCCAATATACAATCTGTCTGTGTTAATCAGCAGAATAAATTACAAATATACAATTCCTATACAGGCAGTTTCTAATTTATATAAAGATTTTACATATGAACAGACATCTCAAAGATAGCCATCAAATAATTAATTTATAAAAAGAATTAAAGCCTTAAGCAGGAGAAATATAAGGTATTATACAGTCCTATTATAAAAGCTTACAATAATCACATAATAGTAGCCCGATTTTTGACAGAATTTCTGGACTTATGATCTCCTTGCATGTCTAGTAGCATAATTTTACATGCATGAAAGCTTTATTTTAGAGTTAGAAGCTGAAGGAGCTTATTGTGAGGATAATAGACTTAGGGAGAATTAAGGGTGCTTAGTTATACTCTGGAACTTGAAGAATCCGTAGCTTTGATATACGTTAGGATATATGACCCAACTATTATCTTCCAGGCATGACGTAAGTGCTAGAAATAACAGAGTACTAGCAGAATGTGAGAATTGGTAGACATGAAGTATAAACCTGTCCAGTAATTCACTTTATTGATGGTGTAAAAAACAGAGTGATTGTGGTTTCCACAGACATGCAGAACTATGATTAGAAAATAAGAAATATTAGAGGAAAATATTATCCTCTAAACACAAACAAACATCATAGGAAGTCTGGGCTTCAGGTCGCAGTCTTTAGTCTTAAAACCAGACTTGTATAAAACCTAGAGTTAGGATTGTTAACCATTTTGTATATGACTGACAACCAGCCTCTGAATGTGTTTTGCAATAGCAAAATAACTATCTGCTACTATCTGTGAATAATCCCTATATGTGATTATTTTAATCACCCCAGATTACATATAGATAGGTGGGTAGATATACATATTGCATTACTATATGAAAATAAAAATGCTGTCTTGAATTGCTGATTTGAAAACAAATACGCAGTTATCTCCATTTGGAATTTCAGATTTTTAGCAACTGAAACATATTATTACAAACATGGGTTTCATGAAATTGCTCTTCTTGTGCTTTATGCTTTAATAAAATTGTATATCTTAATTTACTTACCTTTTTCTTTAACAAATACAATAAATAAATAATACCTGTAGAAACATACATAATGTAGGTAATAAAAGAAGTATAGTAACACAACTAAGACTCTCATTTTATGCCTCATAGTAGCCTTATAACCAGAACAAAAGCTTTCTAAAACAACTAGAAATATTAGTTAACATATAATTAAATGCATAGACACATTTTTAATAAATCGAAGAAAAATTTCTATGATATAAAAATAAAGAGGATCGTGAAACTAGAGCAAGAAGAAAGACTCACCCTTTCTGATATTATGTGCTGATACGAGTGATATGGTCTGGATGTTTGTGCCCCCCAAATCTCATGTTGAAATGTGATTTCTGATGTTGTAGGTAGGGCCTGGTAGGAGGTGACTGGATCATAGGGGCGGATCCCTCATGAATGGTTTAGCCCCATCCTCTTGGTGATATCTGACTTCTTGTTCAGTTAGTTCACACAAGATCTGGTTGTTTAAAAGATTCTGGGGCCAGGCGCGGTGATTCACACCTATAATCCCAGCACTTTGGGAGACCAAGGTGGGCAGATCATCTGAGGCCGGGAGATCGAGATCAGCCTAGACAAAATGGTAAAACCCTGTCTCTAGTAAAAATACAAAAATTGGCCGGGCATGGTGGCTCATGCCTATAATCCCAGCTACTTGGGAAGCTGAAACAGGAAAATTGCTTGAACCTGGGAGGCGGAGGTTGCAGTGAGCCGAGATCTGACCACTGCACTCCAGCCTGGGTGACAGAGTGAGACTCTATCTTAATAAAAAAATAAAATAAAATAAATTTTAAAAATAAATAAATAAAAATAAAAGATTCTGAGACAGCCCTCTTTTCTGTCTCTCGCTCTCTCTTTTGCCACGTGATATGCTCATTTCCCTTTTCCTTCTGCAATGATTGTAAGTTTCCTGAGGCTCTCACCTGGAGCAGATGCAGGAACTCTGCTTCCTCTACAGCCTGTAGAACTGTGAGCCAAGATAAACCTTTTTCTTTATAAATTATCCAGTCTCTGGTATTTATTTATAACAATGCAAGAACACACTAACACATATGAATACATAAGATTATTGTGCCTTGATGGATTTTGGGGCCAGGAGATAGGGGCTTGAAACTGAGAAGAATGGAAGATAAAACTCAGCCCTTACACACAGTAAGCACCATTAAAGCCCTATATCCTCAGTGAAATGGTAAACTAGGAATAATATGTTTGTCATCAAAGAAAATCTTCAGTAAAACTTTTTTATATCTGCCTGGGGTCTAGGTATATATTTATGGTAAGCAGAATCTTAATGTGTCTCTCGCGATCTCCACTCACTGGTGTTATACCCATGATTATGTTATATTACATGGCAAATGGTAGTCTGCAAATAAAATTAAGATTAATAAAAGGTTTAACTTACAATTGGATGATTATCTGCTTCTTTAGTTGGTTGCATAAGGGAAAGTCAGAGATATTTAAAGCATGAGAGGAATATGATGCATGGGAGGTTTTTTTATTTCTAAGATGGAGGGCCATGTGGCAAGGACTTAAGAAAGGCCTCTAGTTGCTGACAGTCATCTCCAGTCAACAGGTAACATAAAAGTGAAAACTTCTGTCCTACTACTTCAAGAAAACAAATTTTGCAAAAAGTCTGATGGTACTTACAAGTAGATATTCGTTAATTGAACCTTCAGATAAGAACATAGCCCAGCAAAAATTTTGACTTCAGTTTTTTAAGACTCTAAGAAGAGAATCCAGTGAAAACATGCTGGATTTTTGAAACGGGAACTATGACAAAACAAAGTTTTCTTATTTTAAGCCAGTAAGATTTTGGTAACTTTGTATGCAGCAATATAAATCTAATACACCTACTTACCTCAGTCATGAGAAAAGTGATTCCTGCATTTTCCTATGGGATAATATGGACATTAGTAAATGGTGTTTGGATAGCTAGTTGACTTCATACCTTCTGTACATTAAGAAATATACCACTAGATGAAATATGTGAATGTAACAAAAAAAATCTAATACATATATTAGGAGAAAAATTTTTATAATCTTTTGTGGGAAAAGGCTTTCTAATTATGACACAATACATAAAGAAACTTCATAAATTTAACTACATAAAAATAATGAAAATTGTTTTATGGTAAAAATAAATACTCCACCAAAGCACAGTAAAAAGGTAAAATCTTTGCAAATTTTATACCATAAATTATCTATGTATCTATTATCTATCTGTCCATCCATCTGTCTATCCATCCATCTGCCCGTCGATATGTCAGAGGAATAAAAAACAGACACAGCCCAGTAAAAATATAGGCAAATGGCATAAACCATTATTAAAAATGTGCAATCATCCCTTAAACATATAAAACAGATGTGAAATTTTTTATTGCTGGTATTGAAAGGTAATTTAAAGCTTTATTGAAATAACCCTCTTATCTATGAGATTAACGAAACACACAACTTGACAATACACAATGTTGTTGAAGCTGTAGAAAAATAGGATCGTTCACATTGTTTTATGGGGCATAAAATGTTATGATCCCCTAGGAAACAATTTCAAAAGAACTTTCAAAATTGCAAATGCATTTACCCCAACTATTCTACAAGTATGTCTATAAAATACATACGAACACAGTTAGTTACTGTAATAGCAAAATGGGAAAATTCGGGGAAAAAAACCAACTGAACATCTATAGTATACTGGTTAAAAATTACAGTACATCCATATAATGCAGTTGCTGGAAACAACAAATCTTACCGTGTACTGTTGGGGATAAATACAAAATATGTTGTTCTACAGCAAAATGTATGTGAGAAATGGGGAAGAACAGATTGCGTATTCATTTTGTGCATGCCTTCTATAGGAAATGTTACAAAGAAATACAAAAACATTATTAAGAGCAGGTATCTATAGGGATTGAGAAATACTTTAGATGTGGAAAAGAAGGAAACATCATAGTAGACATTTTGCTACCTGTATTAGTTTGTTCTCAAGTTGCTATAAAGAAATACCCGAGGCTGGGTAATTTACAAAGAAAAGAGTTTTAATTGGTTCATGGTTCCAAAAGCTGTGTAGAAAGCTTGGAGGCTTCTGCTCAACTGGGCAGGCCTCAGGGAGTTTTCAAGTGTGGCGGAAGGCAAAGGGGGAGTGAATCACTTCATATGGCCAGAGCAGGAGGAAAAGAAAGGCGGGAGGTGCCATACACTTTCAAACAAGCATATCTCGTGAGAACCGTATCACAAGAACAGCACCAAAGGGAAAATTCAATCCGTAATCCAATCACTTCCCATCAGGCCCCACCTTCAACATTGAAGGTTACTATTCCACATGAACTTTGGGTGGGGACACAGATCCAAACCGTAACATTCCACCCCTAGCTCCTCCCAAATCTCATGTCCTTTTAACATTGCAAAATCCAGTCATGCCTTCCTAACAGTCCCCCCAAAGTCTTTACTCCTTCCATCATTAACTCCAGAGTCTTAAGTCTCATCTGAGACAAGGCTAATCCTTTCACCTATGAACCTGTTAAAATAAAAACAAGTTAGTTACTTCCAAGATACAATGGAGGGATGGGCATTGGGTAAAAATTTCCATTCCAAAAGGAAGAAATCAGTGAAAAGAAAGGGGTTACAGGCCCCGTGCAAGTTCAAAACCCATCAGGACAGTCATTAAATATTAAAGCTTTAAAATAAACTCCTTTGACTTCATGTCTCACATGAAGCCCTGTAAGATTGCTTAGCTTAGAGGCAGAGAAATTAATGTCCTCAAGGGCAACTCTCAGTCATTAGCAAAAAATTCTGAGGCATATTCCACATAGTGTGTCATAGAGTTTTCAGCAGAAATAAGCCCTAGCTTCCCACATAAGTTATCAGCACAATAATGTACCATTTATTTTCTTTTATCATCCTTACCCCAAAATGCTATCACTTAACCCTCCTTCTTGTTTAATGAAGTCAATTCCCATAATAAATGGCCTGTAGTGATTGACTATTCTCCAGATCTGCATTTAAACGATTAACAACAAATATTTCATTATATATAATTTTATATTGTTTTGATATTTTAACTATGTGATTATAATACCTATTTTTGAAAGTCTGAAATACAAATATTGGCTCTAATATGGTGCTAACAGAGTTCTTAGAAATTCATTAGGAGAATTAAATTATTTATGAAAATTTTGAAAATAGTTTGGCAAATTCTATTTAAGTGTAAGATATACATATCATCACAATTTCAGTCCTAGAGAGCCCTCATATACGTGTTCAGGAATACATATTCAACAATGTACATATCAGCATTTTGACAATGACAAACAATTAAGAGTAGCCTGAATGTACCATAGTCAACAAATTCTGGAACAGTCATAAAATTGAATTCTATTTAACAATAAAAATGAAGGAACTAGTGCTACCACTATAAATGTAGATGACTCTTAAAAACATTGCTATGTAAAAATATATTGCAGAAAAATTCACAAACCATTCTACACATTCAAAGTTAAAGCATAAAAACATGCCACTTGTTGTTCAGAGCTTGAAAGGAAAATATCTTGGGACCCAAAACTCACTAAGCTAAAGGGAAGCAGTTGAGAACTGCTTAGGGCAAAACTGCCTCCCATTCCATTCAAAGTTATCCTTCTGCTCACTGAGATAAATGCTATCTGATTGCTTCCTTTGGAAAGGCTAGTCAGAAACTCAAAAGAATGCAACTGTTTTTCTCTCACCTATCTGTAACCTGGAAGCCCCCTCCCCATTTCAAGTCTTCCTGGTTTTGCTTCGAGTTGTCACTCCTTTCCAGACAGAACCAATGTACTTCTTACGTATATTGCTTGATATCGCCTGTCTCCCTAAAATGTATAAAACCAAACTGTGCCCAACAACCTTGGGCACACGTCGACAGGACTTCCTGAGACTGTGTCACGGGCATGCATCCTCAACCTTGGCAAAATAAACTTTCTAAATTAACTGAGACCTCTCTCAGGTTTTCTGCATTCACATTTTGTTGACCACGGGGGGATTCTGAGTGGAGATGCCCCTGACCTTTGACAAATCTCTTATTGCTGTTTGGTACCAGCATGAGCTAACATTATGGCTCAAACTAACAGGAAACATTGCTGAGATTTGAGAGCAACCCCTCCAGACAATCCCTGATCTCCCCAAATTTGGTCAAGATCTAAAGTTTATTTTGCTGTACAACTTTTCTTTGTTGGGGAGTTTTACTTGCTTCCAACACAAGGAGGGCAAGTTTTTCCGCTTCCATGATGATGAAAAGCAGGCAACACCTGTATGGAGTTTGAGCTTGCTTTCAACAGGGAAGATGAGGTGTTTTTGTTTGTTTGTTTGTTTTGTTTTGTTTCTTTTGTGTGTGTGTGTGTGTGTGCTTCTAGGATGGTAGCGAGCAGGAGAGCAGTCTGGCAGTCTACAGCCTGAGACCCATCCCTAGGTAAGTTAACTGAATTAGGGTTTGTTTTGGCTAAAGGTAAGATTGACTACCAGATGGTCTTAATTTCTCCTTACTATTAGAGCACTCAGCAATCATGTAAGTTGTGCGAACATTTGTATTGCTTAACTGTTTTTGTTGTTGTTGTTATTGTTGTTTGTTTCTGTTTTTGTTATTTCCGTCTTTTTGATACTTGATGCTTCTGAAATAGCAGCAATTTGTCCTAGCTGAAATATAGTACTGAGATTTTAAAATACGTTTTTAAAAGGAGCCCAATGGTTAAAAGTCAGCTTAATTAAAAGGTAGCATCCCACGTGTGTGTATATGTATGCATAGGTGTGTTTGTATTGAAAAGGCCTTCATGTTTTTATTTTTGTTTTTCTCTTTTAAGACCTAGTTTTTCTGGGTTTTTTTGAACAAAAGATTTTTTTCTTCTCACTTGACTGAATTCTGTTTTCACCTGATTTTTTGACTAAAATAGTTATTGCAACAGGGGTTACTCTTGGGTTTTTAATGAAGAGTGTACTTTAGACACTCAGAAATGTCTTTGTTAAAAAAAATTAACTGCACTGTAAAAGCGTCTCTAGCACCACCAGACTTTTTTTCTCTGTACCTTATAATGTAAATTTTGCTATTTAACTTTCACCTGAGTTGTTTCATTTAATATGCAAATTTAAGGCTATTTAGCTAACACCCACCTAGTGTTATAAAACAGGTTATCAAAAATCTAAAAGTCTAACATAGGAAAAAAGGATCTTTATGAATCTATAATATGTGCTTTCATACGTCTGTGTATTTATGTGGTGTTTACACAACGTTTCACTGCTGAAAATATATAAAAGTCCTCTAATTAATTGGCTTAAAGAAAAATAAAAATGTTTAAATGGAATATTTTATCAGGAAAAAAGAAAAGACTAGTCAAATATTTTTTCAAGTTTATGTAACTTAAATACAATCTTTAATAAATAAGCTAGCTTTAGAATGATTGGTAAAGTAATATTAGAAATGTCTTAAGAATTGCCACCACACATTTTTTTGTTTGCATTTGTTAATCAGGCAATTTCATACTTATTACTGCCAAATACTGTAAGGTGTCAAAATAAACTTTCTAAATTGACTGAGCCCTGTCTCAAAATTGGGTTCACAAGGGACACCTACAAGTGTAGTGAAATATTAAGAAAGTTATGGTAATGACAATCACCAAATTATAGTGATCAGTTCAAGAGAAAAGGGAAAGTAATAAACTGAAAATCATTTATGCTATAAATTTCAACATCATTGCAAGATTTAATTTTTTAAGCTGAATTGTATGTATAATGGTATTCTTTATATTATTATTTATGTCTTCTATAGGCTTTGACTATTTCACAATAAATTCAAAAATTAAAAAAACAATATGATGCAAAATGATTATAGTAAACTGTTAAAGAATCTTTGCAGTAAGTATATTTCTGCCACTTTTTTGAAACTTTTCCAAAAGTTTTTTCTTGTAACTTGTACCTTTTTGAGAAGCGTTTTCAAGGCAATATCCCTTTGCTGGAATACTAATTCGTATTTTATTCATTCTCATCTGTCCATCTATAATTGATATAGTTTAGATTTATGTTCTCACCCAAATCTCATGTCAAATTGTAATCCCCAATGTTGGAGGAATGGCCTGATGGGAGGTGATACAATCATGGGGGCAGATTTTTACCTTTGCTGTTCTGTGATAGTGAGTGAGTTCTCATAAGATCTAGTTGTTTAAAAGCTTGTAGCACCTCTTTCCCACCTTCCGCCTTCTCTGGCCATGTAAGACATTCCTGCTTTCCCTTCTGCCATAACTGAAAGTTTTCTGAAACTTCCCCAGTTATGCTTCCTATACAGTCTGTGGAACGGCGAGTCAATTAAACCTCTTTTCTTTATAAATTACCCAGTTTCAAATATTTCTTTTTAGCAGTGTGAGAACAGACTAATACAATGATAATAGAAAACTCTTCATCTATGATATATCCCCATATCTGATGACATTAAGTAAAAATAGTTCAATCCATTTTTTGTAAGTTGCTATAAGTTTATTTTTAAAACAAAGTATTAGTTCCAGGCCATTTTCTGCTATGTGATTTCTAGAGAAAGAGCATTCAATAACCACATGTACAATGAGTAAATGATCGAAAACTTTTTATAGAGATATAACCAAGTCATTTATTATTGTTAACTATCGACAGAAAACAATTCTATAAATAATTACTATATAATAAACTGAAGGAAAACTCAAAAGACTTTATTTATGTAAAAGAAGAATTTTTAAAATTTGTGGACATGCTGTCTCATTGACAATAAACACTAAATGAAATTTATTTCTTGTTTTTAAATAATTTAACAGCTTTTTCAACCCACCATTTCTATTAGAATGCTAAATTTCTCAAAAACAGGAATAAATCAACATCAGATTTTTATAAATCAGAGTGTCTTGGTACTCTACAAATTAGTATGCCAAATATGCAACTTGAAGTCCTTCAGAGAAAACATTAAACAGAAATGCCTTCTACCCAGGGATATGAATGTCCATTTGGAATAATAAAGAAGAGACTAAAAATTATATAGCAATACCTAGTATCTGACCAATGTATTCTTTCATAAAAATAACAAACTATCTTACATCATACATGGAAGAAGGTGACTTATTCTTGAATCTACTATATCTACATTCTTTCTTGTACCAAATATTTACTGTAAGTACATACAACTATGGAAAATGCTATGCTATGCCTTTGAGAGGCAGAGGACTGTAGAAATGTACACTTTCTAAGAGCGTAATATTGTACTCTTTTCTCTTTTCTATGCCATCTCTTCACTAACCCCCTTCTTTCTGCATGTGTGTGTGTGTGCGTTTATTTTATTGTGTCTATTTCAGTCAGCTAGGCTTCAAATGTAATCATTTTCTATCACATGTTCAATTTATTTGAGGCATGAAGTTTTCCCAGGACACTAAAGCAAGAGGCACCCTAGGAACTGAAGCAGAATAACTAATGCAGAGTTCTCCTCAGACGTCAGAAATAATTATGACATCGTAGTTTTATGTCATACTATATAATAAGAAAAAAATTAAAATCTTTTTCTGGACTGTCCTGGGTAGTGTTAACAACATGACAGCTATTCCCTCTGTACACACTTAGCTGAGCAGAACTAGTTGAAGCATTACTCGTTGTTATCATAGCAGCATGGTTAGCATGCTCATAAATATTATCTTGGCGACAGATTAAAAATAAAAAGGCCAGAAATTATGTTGTAAAAGTATTAACAATTTTAATAAGCCTAAAGGTGGTCAATCTGACAACCAGGAGATTACATCTTCAAATATATTCAAATACTAGTAATGACATGGACATTTGGTACATTAAACAATCTAAATTTCACTTGGTTTAGCATGTCAAATAGAAAATAAAAGAAATGAGTTAGGTCTCCTCTATTTCCAGAAAAGGATTGATGGAGCTACACTAGCCAGCAGATAATTTGCATGCAGCACCACTACCATCAGATTAAAAACAAACAAACAAAAAACAGAAGCATGATAATTAAAAGAGATCCAAGGATATCAATGACAATTATAAAATATTGTTTTATAATGTGCTGTTAAGGCTCCCCAGGTAATGGACTGCTTCTGTTAGTTTATGGCAATTTACCAGAATGCATTCAAAAGCATTTGATAAACCGATAGTGCAAAGTATGTTATTCCTAGACAACTGAGAACTCAGTTAATTAGAGCCTCCAGAATAAATGGGTCCCTGAGTAGTTGGCTTGTAACCCTATTGTTATTAATCTGATCTTCCTTATAACCACTTATAAATTAAATTGCTTATATTTCATTCATGCTATCTATCTTGAATAAATATTTTGGAGAGATAACTCTTCTATGTGTATTATTATTAATTAAATATTATTCCATACATTTTCCTTTACAAATATCACCCCATCGTAGATATCACTAATTTAATAGCTTGGCAGTATAATTATATAGAGTTGAGGAATAAATACCACAAAATTTCTGATCAATCAACCTGAAAGTTCCATAAATGACTTTGTCACTTATCAACAATGAGAGTAGCTTAGTAATCACTTCTCTAAAATATGTTTTTATCTAAATTAATTTCCCTGTTCACTTTTTGCCCTCAACCTTCATGTTTTATAGTTACAGATGACATTTTGTGAAACAAATTTAAATTTATCCTATCAAAAATAATCATTGTAATTATTAATGAATGCTTACAATTTGTATGGCATAATATTTATTGCTTTATATGTGTTGTATCTCCTTTAGTCATCAACATAACTGTATGAATTGTACTACACTTTACATATATTAAAAAATAGAAAGTTTGGGAGGCCAAGGTTGTTGGATCACCTGAGGTGAGGAGTTCGAGACCAGCCTGACCAACATGGTGAAACCCCGTCTCTACTAAAAGTATAAAAATTAGCTGGAGGTGTGGCAGGAGCCTGTAATCCCAGCTACTCAGGAGGCTGAGGCAGGAGAATCACTTGAACCCGGGAGGCGAAGGTTGCAGTGAGCTGAGATCGCACCATTGCACTCCAACGTGGGCAACAAGAGCAAAACTCCATCTCAAAAAAACACAAAAACTAGAGACAATGAACAGTGATTTGTTTCAGTTCACACAATCTGATGAAGTAAGGATATGAACTTTGGTCTTTATTACTCTGAAGTACACATCACTAGTGCCAAAAGCAGTAAAATGCTAATATTTTTAGAAAGCTTATTTCACCATGAGAGAGAAAGAAACTCTCTATTGAAATGCCATATTTACTGATACGAATAAAAGCAAAAGAATTATTTTTTAGACATGAAGATAAAAAAACAGTGTCATGCCAAACCTCTATCATTTAATTTTAATTTGCTTTGCAGATATGTTTAGAAAAATAACCTAGAAAGAAAAAGAAACCTATGCCAAATTTACTGGAAAAATTCAGTGATGAGCTAAAGTGATCCTGAATTACCCAGCACTTCAGTCTTACACAGAAAGCTATGTGTGTCACAGACAGTATTATTTTTGGTAGTAAAGCTTTGCAAACAGATAGGGTTATTATACAGACTACAAAATCAAAGCCAAGACCACTAATTAAAAAAAAAAAAAAAAAAGACATGTTGTCAAAAATGTGTAAATCTTTCCAAGCATTATTAATCAACGTATTAAACAGTACTAATGCTGTTTATTACATCAGCAAGGAAGAGATTTACAATGTTTACTAAAATTCTAATGAAAAAGACCTATTAGTTAGTCATCCTCCATTGCACTTGCTTTAGAAAGTACAAATATGTAATATAGGCCAGGTGTAGTGGCTTATGCCTATCTTCCCAACACTTTGGGAGGTCAATGTTGGAGGATCACTTGAGGTCACGAGTTAGAGACCACCATGGGCAACAAAGTGAGACTCTATCTCTGCAAAATTTTTTTAAAAATTAGCGTGATGGAGAACACCTGTAATCCTAGATACTCGGGAGGCTGAGGCAGGAGAATTGCTTGAGTTCAGAAGTTTGAGGCTGCAGTAAGCCATAATGGCATGCCACTGCACTCCAGCCTGGGTAACAAAGTGAGACTCTGTCTCAAAAATTAATAATAATAATATTACAGACTATTTTAAATGGTGTTGAAACAGATACACACATATGTTGTAAGGTTTATTTTGACTTTAATATTTCATTATAGGGAATAAAAAATTTTAAAGCATGTATTAATTTACCCAGGAAATGTATTAATTTTATATAACATAGTCATCATTCAGTTGCAAACATATAAATCAGTAGAGAAACCGAGATTGCAGGTGATACACACACACACACACACACACACACACACACGTGTGTATATATATATAATCTTTGAAGCCTCTACTGAGTTATATTTTTGTGTATATAATTGGAAATTTTTCTTACATATTAATTTAAGCAGATCACTAATGACTTCTTTTGAAACTAAGTTCAACATCATCAAATATTTATGAACACTCCCCATATGCAAAGCACTATACTAGTTGCTGGAGATAAAGAGAGTCATAAGACCTATACCTAATATTTTGTATGCCTTGAGAGGAGACCATAATTTAGACCTTTTATAGCACTTACACTGATTTCCTTATATTTATTTCAAATTAATAAAGGTTTCTCCATAGTGTATGTAACACTAAAATACTTAGATTTAGCTGCAAGTCATAAAATTACTTGCTTAAGCCAAAAATTTTTTAGATTTACATATTTCTATTGAACCTGAATTGTACAGATAAAATTTTATGTTGAACTGTTTTATTGAAAAGAAAAGAGACACTTCATCATATTTCACAACCGGAAAATTTCAAGGACCATCTATCATGATGTAGTATCAAGGAAGTGGACAAAATTCTACACCTCTAGCCATAATTTTAGAAATGGCTATTAGAACTAGTTTTTTACTCCTATTAATAATTGAGAAACTATAAATGAACTAATTTTCAAAGTTAGCATGGATTGAGATGTATTAAAGCTGGAATGAGTGCACTCGAAAAATATAAGTGCTGATTTCAATAAAAAAGACTTCCTTGAAAACCTATGGATAATGTATCCTTTCATACATTACATTTTAAGCTTAGTACACTTTCTGGTGCTATAGAAATAGAATAGTTTTATCTACAGGAAGCATTCATTTAAACAATAAGACCATATTACAAAGTTAAAAATAAATATAATTTTCACAATACTTTTACCATACCCACTAACATTTATATCTGACTACAGCAAAAGAGTTCATTCATGAATAAGTAATAAGACTGCACATCCTATTTACATACTGTCAATCCTCAGATTCCTCAAGGTAAGAATTAGATTACTCAGTACACAACATAGCAGCACCTCTTTCCATTGCAAGCTTTGTATAAGCTTTATTTTAATTAAGGGATAGTAGCTCTGGCATTAATTTCATTTACTTTCTTTATTATGTAGCTAAGATCAAAGAAAACAATGTTTGTCACAGACAGCAGTATTATTTTTGGTAGTAAAACTTTGCAAACAGAATGATTATACAGAATACAAAATTAAAGCCAAGACCACTAACGCAACAATTTTATTAGACTGGGCGCTGTGGCTCATGCCTGTATTCCCAGCACTTTGGGAGGCCGAGGTGAGTGATCACCTGAGGTCAGGAGTTTCAGACCAGCCTGGCCAACATGGTGAAACCCTGTCTCTACTAAAAATACAAAATTAGCCAGGCTTGGTGCACACCTGTAATCCCAACTACTCAGGAGGCTGAAGAAGAAGAATCTCTTGAACCTGGGAGGTGGAGGTTGCAGTGAGCCGAGATGGCACCATTGCACTCCAGCCTGGGCCAAAAGAGCGAAACTCCATCTCAAATAAATAAATAAATAAAATAAAAACAAAACAATTTAATTTTTTTTCTCCAAGAAGAAGGTGCTGAACTTTCCATTTACAAGACAACTAGAGCCACAGGATGATGCACTTCTTGAAGTACAGGCATGGCTTTTTTTCATTGTGCTTCATTTTACTGCCCTTCACTGATACTGTGTTTTTTTAGAAACTGAAGGTCTGTGGCAACTCCGCATCCAGTAAGTTTATCAGTGCCCTTTTCCCAAAAGCGTGTAATCACTTTGTGTCTTTGTATCACATTATGATAATGCTTGTGTGATTCCAAAATATCTGAGAGACGTTTCAATCAATTTAGAATGTTTATTTTACTAAGGTTAAGGATGAACCCATGACACAGCCTCAGGAGGTCTTGAAGACATGTGCCCAAGGTAGTAGGGGTACAGCTTGCTTTTATACGTTTTAGGGATACATCAGACATCAATCAATATATGTAAGATTTACATTGGTTCTACCTGAAAGGGTGGGTCAACTCAAAGGAGAGGGGGATCCTAGGTCATAGTAGATTTAAAAATTTTCTGATTGGCTATTGGTTGAAAAAGTTATTGGTAGAAAGGAATGTCTGGGTTAAGATAAAGAGTTGTGGAGACCAAGGTTTTATCATGCCTTGATAAAGTCTCTGGGTAGCATGATGAAGCCTCTGGGTAGCAGGCTTTGGAAAGAATAGATTGTAAATGTTTCCTATCAGATTTAAGATCTGTGTTGATGTTAATTCTGGAGGTGTAAAATGAGTCATGTCCAACCCCACTTCCCATCATGGTTTAAACCTGTCTTTCAGATTAAATTTAAGAATGCCCTGACCAAGAAAGAAGTCCACTCAGGTAGTTGGAGAGCCTTAGAATTTTATCTTTGATTTATACTTCCAGCATTTCCAACTTTTCATTATTATTATAGCTGTTACTGTAAAGAACATGGCTGTGCTGCAGCTAAGAAGGCATAGGGCAGCAGGCATAGGCTGAGGTAAACAACCTGGATGATGCAGTGGGTTTGTGGCACACACGCACAGTCCCAGGTCTTATATAACCATAGCCATGTAGACATAACATGGAGAAAGCTCACTTCCATAGCCATAACATAGAGAAGCTGACCACTTAATTCTCACCTACTATTGTTTCTGTAATGTATAAAAGTGACACTGACCCTGTGAGGGACTGCTGATTAAAGCCATGTCTTATCTACCTGCTGTCTCTTGACTGTTCTTCCAGCTCCCTACCCCACGACCGTCCACTCCCCTCAGCCCTCAGCTGGGGCTGGAACCTGACTATGACAGTTATGGTGACCTGTGATCACTGATATTTGATGTTACTATTGTAATTGTTTTGGGGTGTCACAAATACCACCCATATAAGATGGTAAACTTAACAAATGCTGTGTGTTTTCTGATTGCTGCACCAACAAGCCCTTGTCCTATCTCTCTCTCTTTTTGTCTTTGATCATCCCTAGTCCCTGGGACTCAATGATATTAAAATTAGGCCAGTTAGGACCCCTACAATATCCCATAAGTGCTCATGTGAAAGGAAGAGTCAGATGTCTCTAACTTTAAATCAAAAGCTAGAAATAATTAAGCGTAATGAGGAAGGCATGCTGAAAGCCCAGATAAACCAAAATGTAGGCCCTTGTGCCAAACCACCTCACCAAGTTGTGAATGCAAAGGAAAAGTTCTTGATAAAAATTAAAAGTGTTGCTCCAGTGAACACACAAATGATAAAATGTGTAAGAGCCTTATTGCTCATATGGAGAAAGTTTTAGTGATCTAGGTGGAAGATCAAACCAGCCACTTCATTCATTTAAGCCAAAGCCTAATCCAGAGCAAGACCCTAAATCTCTTTCACTTCTATGAAGGCTAAGAGATTTGGAGATGCTGCAGAATAAAAGTTTGAAGCTAGCAGAGGTTGATTCATGAGGTTTTAAATAAGAAACTATAACATAACAACATAATGTGTAGCAGCAAATGATGATGTAGAAGCTACAGCAAGTTATCTAGAAGATCCAGCTAAGATAATTGATGAAGGGGGCCATACTACACAACAAATTTTCAATGTCAATGAAACAGTCTTCTATTGGAAAGTCCTACTGCCATCTAGGACTTCCATAACTAGGGAGGAAAAGTCAATGGCTGGTTTTAAGGTTTCAAAAGAATAGGTTAACTATATTGTTAGGGAATAGCATTATCTGGTGACTTTAAGTTGAAGTCAATGCTCATTTACCATTCCAAAATCTTATGCCTATAAGAATTATGCTAAATATACTCTGTATTTGCTCTATAAATAGATCAACCAAATCTGGATTACAGCACATCTGTTTACAGCATAGTTTACTGAATTTTTTTTTGTTTTTTGAGACAGAGTCTCGCACTGTCACCCAGGCTAGAGGGCAGTGGCACAATCTCAGCTCACTGCAAGCTCCACCTCCCAGGTTCATGCCACTCTCCTGCCTTAGCCTCCCAAGTAGCTGGGACTACAGGTGCCTGCTACCACACCCAGCTAATTTTTTGCATTTTTAGTAGAGTGTTAGCCAGGATGGTCTCAATCTCCTGACCTTGTGATCTGTCTGCCTCGGCCTCCCAAAGTGCTGTGATTACAGGCATGAGCCACCGTGCCTGGCAAAGTTTACTGAATATTTTAAGCGCACTGTTGAGACCTACGGCTTTAAAACTAAAACTCTGAAAACATTTCTGCTCATCAATAATAAACATGGTTATTGAAAAGCTCTAATAAAGATTTGGAAGGAGATTAATGTTGTATTCATGCCTGCTAACACAATATCCAATCTGAAGCCTATACATCAAGGAGCGATTTTGACTCTCCAAGGCTTATTATTTAAGAAATAAATTTTGTAAGGCTGTAGCTGCCATAGATAGTGATTTCTCTCAGTAACTTGGGAATAGTAAATTGAAAACCTTCTGAAAATAATTCACCATTGTAGATGCCATTAAGAACATTCATGATTTATGGAGTAGGTCAAAATATTAAAATTGGCAAGGGTTCGGAGGAAGCTTATTCCAACCCTCATAGGTTGACTTTGAGGTGTTCAAGGCTTCACTGGAGGAAATCACCTCATATATGGTGAAAATAGCAAGAAAACTAGAATTAGAAGTGGAACTTGAAAATGTGACTGAATTGTTGCAATCTCATGATAAAACTTGAATATGTGAGGAGTTTCTTCTTGTATATGAGACAAAGAAAGTAGTTTCTTCATATAGAATGTAGTTTTGGTGAAGATGCTGTGAATATTGTTGAAATGCCAATAGGGGATTTAGAATATTAGATAAACTTAGTTGATAAAGCAGTGGCAGGGTATGAGAGGATTAACTCAAATTTTGAGAAAAGTTCAACTAAACAGTATCAAATAGCAATGCAATCCAACAGCATTTCATGCTGCGGAGAAATTTTTCTGTG
Organism: Mandrillus leucophaeus; assembly: GCF_000951045.1. NCBI lineage: Eukaryota > Metazoa > Chordata > Mammalia > Primates > Cercopithecidae > Mandrillus > Mandrillus leucophaeus. The sequence continues at coordinate 294,121 of NW_012105032.1, forward strand.
AGTCAATGAACACTGCAAACTTTATTGATCTCTTATTTTTAAAAATTGCTGCAACCACCCCAAACTTCAGCAGCCACTACTCTGATCAGTCAGCAACCATCAACATCAAGGCAAGATTCCAGCAAAAAGATTATGACTTGTTGAAGGTTAAGATCATTGTTAGCATTTTCTGGCAATAAAGTATTTTTAGTTAAGGTATGTACCTTTTTTTTTTAGACAAAATGCTATTTAACATTTAATAGACTGCAGTATGCTCTAAGCATAACTTTTGTATGCACTGTGAAACCAAACAAATTCTGTGAGTTGCTTTATTGCAATCTTCACTTTATTGAGGTGATCTGGAACCAAACCAGCAATATCTCCAAGGTATGCCTATATATATTTCTCACTCTATCTTGTTTGCCACAGTTCTAAGAATTGAAAGTCCTGTAAATAAAAGCAAGCATGCAAGTACACAGTTTGCTGTAGAAAGTCAATTGAGGTACCATGAAGTACATCAAGCTTCTCTCATTTGTTTTAAGTTGACCACAGGTCTTCAATTTTTGATGTTCAAATATGTGTACATAAAATATCCACATTCTTCTCCAAGAAATGTTTTATATAGAATGGCTAGAACATAAATGCATTATCACTCTTCCTCTGAAAGACTTTCAAATTTTTATAGTGTGACTGCTGAAAATGCATTTCTCCTTAGTTAAAAATCAATGGAAAAATATAAAACATATATATGATAAGGTACCTACTAAGAGTATACATCGATATTTCAAAATAAAAGCTAAAAGGAAATACATGTAATAGAAAACGTCAAGCTTATGAATATATTCATTCTTGTGTGGTCCTGATATATTTGTTGAAGTTGGTATATTTTTAAGTAAATATCTAAATTGTCACCCCCAAAGCATAATATTTCTATAATACATAAAGAGTTATCACATTTTAGTTGCAAAAGAAACTATTTTGTTGGTAATGGAAGATCTTTACTTAACTACAAATTTTATTTTATAAATACATATAAGAGATGAATATGGTTTAAAAAGTCACATCATAGATTCCCTATGGATTCTGGATTTTAGACCTCTGTCACACGCAGAGTTTGCAAATATCTTTTCTCATTTCGTAAGTTGTCTTTTTACTCTGTTGATAGTTTTTTTTTGTTGTTGTTTTGTTTTGGTTTTTTTTTTTTTTTTTTACTGTGCAGAAGCTCTGCAGTTTAATTAGGCCCCACTTGTCATTTTTTGCTTTCATTGCAATTGCTTTTGGAGACTTAGCCAAAAATTCTTTATCAAGGGCAGTGGCAAGAAGAGTATTTTCTTGATTGTCTTCTAGGATTTTTATAGTTCTCAAATTTGAAAGGTCTTAAATTTAAATCTTTCAACTGTTTGGGGTTAACTTTTATATATGGGTAACAGTAGGCATTCAGCTTCAATCTTCTGCATATAGCTTGTCAGTTATCCAAGCACAATTTATTGAATAGCGAGTCCTTTCACCATTGCTTATTTTTGTTGACTCTGTTAAAAATCAGTTGGTTGTAGGTGTGTGGCTTGACTTCTGGGCTCTTTATTCTGTTACATTCGTCTATGTATCTGTTTTTTTGTTTTTTGTTTTTTGTTTTTTTAACCAGTACCTTACTCTTTTGATTACTGTAAGCGTGTAGTATAGTTTCGATTTTTATAATGTAATGGCTGTGGCTTTGCTCTTTCTGCTTAGGATTGCTTTGGCTATCAGGGCTCTTTTATTAGTTCCATAAGAATTATAAAATCTGTCTTTTAATTCTATATAAAATAATGTCAGTAGTTTGATAGGGATAGCATTGTGTTAGTCTGTTCTTATTTTGGTATAAAGAAATACCAGAGGCTGGGTAATTTGTAAAGAAAATAAGTTTATTTTAGATGACATTTCTGCACTATACAAGTAGTATGGTCCTGGCTTGCTTCTGATGAGGTCTCAGGAAGCTTACAATTATAGCAGAAGGCAAAGGGGAAACTGGTGTATCACATGGAAAGAGAGGGAGAAAGGGAGAGAGGTGGAGGTGCTATTCTCTTTTAAATAATCACATCTTGCTTGAACTAATAGGATGAGAACTCCCTCATTACCTCAAAGACACCACTACGCCATTTATGAGGGATCCTCCTCCATGACCCAAGCACCTCCCACTAAGTTCCACCTCCAACATTGGGAATCACATTTCAACATGAGATTTGAAAAAGCCAAAACAGCAAAATCATATCAAACATTGAATCTGCACATTTATTTGGACAGTGTGGCCATTTTAATTATAGTTACTCTTCCAATCTATGAGCACAGAATGTATTCTCATTTGTTTGTATCATCTATGATTTATTTCAGCAGTGTTTTGTAGTTCTTTTTGCAGAGATCTTTCACCTCCTAGGTTAAATATATTCCTGGGTATTTTATTTTTCTGCGGTTAATGTAAAAGCAATTATGTTATTTCCTTTGCTCTTAGCTTGAACATTATTGGAACATATAAATGCTATTGATTTTTCTACGTTGACTTTGTATCCTGAAACTTAACTGAAGTTGTTAATCAGTTCTGGGGGCCTTTTGGCAGAGTCTTTAGGGGTCTCTAGGTATAGAAAAGTATCATCAGTGAGGAGGGATAATTGACTTTCTTTTTTCCAATTTGGATGCCTTATATTTTTTTCTCTTGCCTGATTTCTCTGGCTAGGACTTCCAAAACTACCTTGAATAAGAGTGGTGAGAGTGGGCATCTGTGTTTTTTCCAGCTCTCAAATGGAATGATTCCAGGTTTTGCCCATTCAGAATGATGTTAGCTGCCGGTTTTTCATAGATGGCTCTTATTATTTTAAGATATGTTCCTTCAATGCCTTGTTTGTTGAGGGTTTTTATCATGAAAGGATGTTGAACTTTATTGAATGCCTTTATTACATATATTGAAATTATTATATGGTTTTGGTGTTTCATTCTGTTTATGTGGTGAATTGCATTTATTGATTTGTGCATATTGACACAAGCTTGCATCCCAAGAATGAAGCCTTCTTGATCCCGGTGAATTTACTTTTTGATGTGCTGCTGGATTCAGGTTACTATTATTGTGTTGAGGATTTTTGTGTGCCTATGTTCATCAGAAATATTGGCCTATGGTTTTCTTTTTCTTTATTTCTTTGCCAGATTTTGGTATCAGGATGATGTTATCTTTAAAGAATAAATGAGGGAGGAGACTCCTTCCTCCTCTATTTTTTGGAATAGTTTCAATAGGAATGGTAGTAACTCTTTTTTGTATATATGGTAAAATTTGGCTGTAAATCTATTTAATCCAGGGCTCTTTTGGGATTGTAGAATTTTTACTATTGTTTCAACATTGGAATTCAATATTGGCCTCTTCAGGGTTTCCGTTTCTTCTTGATTTAATCTATAGATGGAATGTTCCAGGAATTTACTTCCTCTAGATTTTATAATTTGTCTACATAGCCATGTTCATATTACTCTCCAAGAATCTTTTGCATTTCTGTGGGATCATTTGCAATATCACCTTTTTCATTTCTGAATGTACTTATTTGGAACTTCTCTCTTTTTTTCTTTGTTAATCTAACTAACAGGCTATAGATCACTTTTATCCTTTCAAAGATCCATCTTCTGGTTTTGTTGCTCCTTTGTATGAATATTTGGGTTTCAATTTCATTCAATCCTGCCATGTTTTTAATTTTTTTTCTTCTGCTAGCCATGTGGTTAGTTCATTCCTGTTTTTAAATCCCTCTGGGTGCAATGTTATGTTGTTAATTTGAGATCTTTCTAACTTCATGTAGGGATTTAGCCTTCTGAATTTTCCTCTTAACACTGCATTTGCTGCATCCAAGAAATGTTGGTATTTCATGTCTCTGTTTTCACTTATTTCAAAGATTTTTTTTATTTCTGTATTAATTTTGTTGTTTACACAAAAGTAATTCAGGAGCAAGTTGTTTAGTTTCCATGTAACTGTGTGGTTTTGAGAGAACTTCTTGGTATTGATTTCTATTTTTTACACCAATGTGTTCTAAGAGTATGATTGGTATAATTTAATTTTTTTGAATGTACTGAGACTGACATGCTTTATGGCAAAGAATGTTGGAAATCTTACAATATGTTCCATGTGCATGTGAGAAGCATGTATATTCTGTATTTGATGGGTGAAGAATTCTGTAGATGTATATTATGTCCAATTAGTCAAGGGTCAAATTTAAGTCCAGAATTTCTTTTTTAGCTTTCTGCTTTGATCATCTGTCTAGTGCTGTCAGTGAGGAGTTGAAGTCCCCAATATTATTGTGTGGCTGTCTTTTTGTAGGTCTAGAAATACCTGTTTATTAATCTGGGTGCTTCAGTGTTAGGTGCTTTTATGTTTAGGATAGTTTATCTTCATGTTGAAATGAATTCATTATCATTATGTAATGTCCTTCTTTGTCCTTTATTACTGTTGTTGTTTTAAGGTCTGTTTTATTTGATATAATAATGATGACTCACCCTTTTTTTGTCTTCCATTCACATGATATATCCTCCTCCAAACCTGTCTTTGAACCAATTAGTGTCATTACAAGTGAGAGGGGTTTCTTGAAGGTAAAAGATGGATGGGTCTTTTTAAAAATCCAATTTGCCACTCTGAAACTTTTAATTGGGAAATTTAGACCATTTACGTTCAAAGTCAATATTGATATGTGTGGTTTAATTTGCCTTAAGACCTGTAGAGAAAAGGGGACATAGACCTTAATGGGAAAATATTCACCAGGTATTTCTTGTAGGGGCAGGAACGAGACTGGGACTTGCCTAAAATGAGGATTTCTAGGATGAGGCAAACTTGAGAGAGAACCTGAATAGGGATGATGGCGTGGACCAGGAGGAGCAGGACTAGAGGGAGATGACTCCCCTGCCGAAGGCACCTCTGAGATTTGCTACCCTAGTCCCTTCCGATTTTCCTTTTCTGCTTATAACCTAGCCAAGCCCTTGTGCAAAAGAATATAAGGCATATATTTTTTTGCTCAGTCTGAAGGTCAAAGAGTACCAGTGATTCAGGATGCACTCAAGAGGAGTGCAGGCTGCAGATAGTTTGTTACCCATCTGAAAGAAAAGGAGAACGGCATGCCTTTCTTCCTTCCCTTCTCTGAGTCCTGGAAGCCACTAGGTGCACCACCCATGGACACAAGTGCAACCGCCAACCATGAAGTGGGAAAGCCTAGTCAGTAGGGATTGTCACACTTACCTACGCTGTGCCCTAGCCTTCCACTGTTGGTAACCTTTGGGTTCCCTAGACCTCATCTATGCCACAGATGCAAGCAAGTTCTTCACCTATGAAGCAGGAAGGCCTAGTTGGCAGAGATAATCATGTTCACCTGCACTGTACCGTAGCCTTCTGCTGTCTACTGTCTCTGAATCCCTCAGATCTAGTTTTGGTTTTAGGGCTCCGTACCTAAGCTTGGAAAATACATTGGAGTATGTAAAGTGAAGCTGTGGAACCAGATCCATTAAGGCACCTTTTAGTCCTACCTTGTTCTATGATTCAAGTCAATGGAAAACTATGATAACTCAAGTTAGGCAGGATTGCTAAGGGCCCAAATACTTCAGAAATAAAGGCTTGGTCATTTCCTAAAGCTAAGTGCCATGGTCAGCTTATGTGCTTGCGATTGGAAAGGGAATATGGAATGGGTAGTCAAAGAAGGTAGTTTTTGAATAAAAGTTTGACCACATGACCAGTTGCAGGAATAATTCCTATCACTATTTCTTTCATATTTTTATGAATATGTTTGTATGTTTATGTGTGTATACTCAATATCTTTATTTTCTCTCTGTTATCTCTTTATCATATAACATATATTAAGGTTCCATTATGTTATTTAAGTATTGTTAAGTTTAAATTTCAGTATCACATTACAGGATATGAAGAATAGGAGTTAACATTGCTGAAGATTTCAAATTTTTTTGCTGTTGTTGGAGAAAGAGTTAGTGAATTTTCCGTTGAGCACAGAGTAGTTATATCATGTTAGGTGGAAGTATGACTTTGTCATTGTCTTTATTTTGAGATAAGTGTGGGTTAATGAGATGTGGATGGGTGCCAAGTTGACAAGTGGTGGACTAGATTATTAAACTGTCTGTGTCAAATAAGTTAGACTATGATGTCCAGTTGTTTGGTTAAACATTAGTCTAAACTATTCTGTGCAGGTGTTTTTTTTAGATGTGATTAACATTGTTTTCAATTGACTTTAACTAAAGGAGATAACTGTGGATAATATGGAAGATTTTTTCTAAATGGTTGAAGGCCTTAAGCGCAAAAATTGAGGTTTCTCAGAATAGAAGAAAACCTATCTCATGACTAACAAAATTCCTGCCTGACATTCCATCCTGGAAGTGTGTTCTAAAATTTTCGGAGTGAAGACTACATCAACTCTTGCCTGAGTTTCCAGCCTGCAGGCGTGTCCTATTGATTTCAGACTTACTAAACTCCACAATCATGTGAACCCATTCCTTAAAGTCTTTCTCTCTCCTTCTCTTAAAACTCTTTCTGAAGATATCTGACTGATAAAGTTTGTTGGAAATTTTTAAAGAAGAATTAATGTATATTAAAATTTACTTTTAAATTATTCTGCATTCATTGAAATGATCATTTAAATTTTTTATATTTTCATCTTATGATGGAAATTTTATGTACATATCTATGGTACACAAAAGGATATTTGTTAGTCACATGTAGCTATCAAGTGCTTGTTGTATGACTGGTGTGACTATAGAATTCAATATTTATTTAATTTTTGTTAATTTGTACATACACTGAGTTTCCCACATATAGCTAGTGCTATCATTCTGAGGCATTAGGCAAATGCTTTCATAGAAATATCAGTTACGGATCCTCAGCTCATCTCTGAAAGCTTGTCCCTTCCTGGAAATTCATTTCCCTAGTTTCATTTCCAAAGTTTTCCAATGCCTTAAAATACAGTTTTTGTAATATATCTGGTTTTTCTACCTGTTCTCAGAGAAAGCATGCCATATATTATATCATCTCTTTCAGAAATAAAATTTGTAAAACTATTTTTAATATAGATTGAGTAAATTATACCTCCACTTCTAATACACACTAAAGTTTTTTGTTGTTGTTGTTGTTCTCTTTTGCTCTATTTTGTCCTAATTATTCTCCATTACTGAGGCAAGAGTTTCCTGATTGCAGTATCCATTTTCCTGTGAATTATGTGTTTTTTCCTCTGTAGCTTGTGAGAACATGCATATTTTCCAGCCCTGTGTAAACACAAGACACTATTCCTTTAAAATAGTTGTTCCCTAGTATTGGTTAGTTGCCTCACACATCTGCACTGATCACTACTTTTATGAAATATTTGAAGTCAGTCCATCTGCAGAACTATGGAATTATCTCAGTGTGCAGCTCTCTTCTCTCTGCTATGCTGTCATGCAAATTCTAGTTCTCTTGGTCTACCCAGTGCTTAACTCCCTGTCTTTTACTCCCTGAGTCCACCACCATTATTATTAGATTGTCATACCTGAGCCATGGTCTAGAAAATTTCTTAAGGCAAGAAACTGGGGTGATATAGGTCTCACCTTGTTTATTTCCTGACTGACTCTCTGGGATCACTGTCCTTTGCTTGAAGTTCAGTGTCTTGAAAATCATCTTTCATATATTGTATCTAGATTTTTTGTTTGTTTCAGATGGCAAGTTATATCCTATGTTACTCCATGTTGGTCAGAAGTGGAAATATCTGATAAGGCTATAATAAGGTAATTTTAAAATATAAGTCAATGAACACACACTTTTCCTCAGATTTTTTATGGTCTTGGTTTATAAACTAAAACAACAGTAACAATAAAATAAACAAGCAAAAACTAGAAAGAAATCCAAAAAAGGAAACAATTCAACTTACTACTGAAGTGTTTGACGCCTTGAAAGAATATGTAAAGTAATTCTACACAGAAAGACAAGAATCTTGAACCATTATAAATCCACAAGAAAGGTTAAGAAGGGTCATAAAAAGAAAGTAATATTTTAAGTAACCATATTAAAAGTTTTATTCCAAAGATACTAAAAATCTGAAATTTTTACTTCTCCTGGTTAGGATGGTAATTTGCTATAAAGCAATATTTTTTATACAACTTTTAGAAAGGCCTTCATGTAATTGTAGATACACTCATGTGGATAAAATAGGATTAGAAAACACACCTTCAAATGTTCACAAAAGTAATTCGAAAATTATGTGCAATAACTTGAATGAAATTAAAACCCAAATTTATTTTAGAACTCTGTCAGCAGATATGCTGTATTTCAGATAGTAATGATGGAACCATAAACATTTACTAAGTGGCAGATTTTTAAAAACCTGTCGTTTTTATTGTTGATTTCTCTGCTGGTGGAGTAAATAAATATATAATAGAACATTATTGTTATTTTAACTATTAATAGTTACCTTACAATTAGATTTCTGGCAAACTATCACTTATAAAATCAGTGTCTATCAACAACATTGATTTCCTTTTGCTTTGTTATGCTGTATTTGAATATTTTTTCACATTTTCAGTAATTTTGGCTTTCAAAGTACTGGTTAAATTTTAGTATAATATTTGAGAAAACACATGTTATGATCAGTGACAATGGTCAAATTTATTTATTTTAGATTAAATTTTAGTATAATATTTG
>NW_012105032.1:304700-311389 GCF_000951045.1 Mandrillus leucophaeus
CTCAGACATTTTCTTTTGATAACTTTAAGAATTTTACATACATTTTATAGAATATTGCTCAATTTTTTTTTTTTTTTTTTTTTGCTTTGTTTGTTTGGTACTCGGAGGCTATGAGTTTTGGAGAAGACCACAGATACAAAGTGCCATTCTTTACATCATATCAAGGGTTTTATACATTTTTGTATTCTCTGGAAGTATAAGTTGCTTCAGGATAATTTTTGTGTATTTCTTATTCTCGTTCTAAAATCAGCTTTTACTACAAGTATTCCTGATTCGTTTATTGGAAAATTGTATTAGAAACTAAAATCAGAACACTAGTCATGCCTGTTCTTACTGAGATGCTTTTGTTTCTAGGCCCTATTGGGGAATAAAAAAACTTTTTTTTTTTTTGAGACGGAGTCTCGCTCTGTCGCCCAGGCTGGAGTGCAGTGGCCGGATCTCAGCTCACTGCAACCTGTGCCTCCCGGGTTTACGCCATTCTCCTGCCTCAGTCTCCCGAGTAGCTGGGACTACAGGCGCCCGCCACCTCGCCCGGCTAGTTTTTTGTTTTTGTTTTTTTTGTATTTTTTTAGTAGAGACGGGGTTTCACCGGGTTAGCCAGGATGGTCTCGATCTCCTGACCTTGTGATCCTCCCGTCTCCGCCTCCCAAAGTGCTGGGATTACAGGCTTGAGCCACTGCGCCCGGCCATAAAAAAACTTTTTACATATACTCACTCATGTATATACATATACCTTTATTTCTGCATATAACCAACTATGTTTATGTCAAGCTGATCATTAAAACTTTATTTTATTGAGGTATGACTGACACTTTAAAAGCCATCATTGCACTTAAGCTAATCATAAATTAATACTATAGTCTTCAACTCTATTATCACGTGGATTATTCTAGCCCACTTTCTTTGCATATCTGTAACCCCCACTACAACAATGAAAAAGCTGGCTCATGTCAGTCAATATCAATTAACTTATTTGTTCACTTCCAGTACAAGTGTATAGCGGTTTCAGTAGTGTTAAACCATGTGCCAATGGAAAACAACTTTATCAATTAGAATACAATGTATGTGGATATTTCCTTTTGGTTTTTCAGTCTTACAGCTTTTTCATTTGCTTTTATAACTATTACCTCTTTGAGATATAAATCACATACCATGAAATTTGTCCCTTTAAAATGTACAAATTAGAAGTCTTTAGTATAGTCAGAAAATTATGCAGTCATTACCACTACCTAATTTTAGAAAATTATTATTACTTCAAAAAGAAACTCTGTACCCAATGGCCTCAATATCCCATTCCTTCTTCAACCAAGTCTTAGACAATCGTTAATTTACTTTTTGCCTCTACGGATTTGCCTTTGAATTGAATCATAAAAACGTGGTCCTTTGTGAGAGTATTATTTTGCTTAGCACATCTTTTGATGTTTTTTCATGATCTGTAACATTTATCGGTAGTCCATTATTATTTTTTCTTGGTTAACTTTTAAAAAAATCATGTACAATATTTTTCAGCAGTTTAAGGCTAATAGAAAAAGAGCAGAAGTATGTTTGTTACAATTGATGAGCCAATATTGATGTATTATTAACTGAAGTCCTCATTTTACATTAGAAGTCTCACTTTGTGTTTTACATTCTATGGCTTTGGACAAATGTATAATGACATATATCTACCATTATATTATCATGCAGAATAGTTTCAGTGCCGTAAAAAGCCTGTGTGCTCCATGTATTCCAGAAATTTCTACCAATCACTAATCTTTTTATTCTCAGAATAGTTTTGCTTTTTCCAGAAGGTCATATCCTTAAAATTATACAGTTATATTGCCTTCTCAGATTAGTTTATTTCGCTTAGAAATATACACTTAAAGTTTTTCTATTTTTTTCAATAGTTTTTAAAAAACCACTGAATATTCCATTGCATGCATATATGGCAGTTTGGTTACCTATACACCTATTAAAAACATTTTGGTTGCTTTTAAATTTATTCCTTTATGAAAAAAACTGCTATGAACATTTATGTGCAGATTTTAGTGTAAACGTAAGTTTTCCACTTCTATGGGTAAATACTAAGGAGCAGAATTTCTGGGTCATATGGTAGGAGCATGTTTAGTTATACAAGAAACTGCCACTCTTTTTCCCAAATATCTGTATAATTTTGTATTTTTACCAGCAATAAATGAGAGTACCTGTTCTTACATATCCTCTTTATCATTTGATGTTCTCAGTGTTTTAAATTTTGCCCGTTCTAATAGATATATAGTGGTATTATATTGTTTTAATCTGCAATTCTCTAATGATATATTTTTATATGCTAATATGCAATTATGCCATCTGTATGCCTTCTTAGGGAAGCTTTCTATTCATATTTTTAGATTATTTTTAATTGTTTTTTTTTTCTTGAGACCTAAGTGTTTTTTTGGCATATTTCAAGTATCAGTCATTTATCAATGTGTTTTGCAAATATGTTCTTTTAGTGTCTTTTCTTCTCATTCTCTTAACAGTATTTTTGATAGAGAATAAGCTTTTAAATTTAATTAAGTCCAGTTTACCTACATTTTATTTCATGGATCAAGCTTTTTGTCTTATATCTAATAAGGCACCACCAAATTCAAGATCATTTAGATTTCCTCCTACATTTTTGCCAAGAGGTTTTTTAGTTTTTTTTTTTTTTTTGTGGTCATGTCAACTTTTTTTTAACTTTTATTTTAAGATTGGGGTACATGTGCAGGATTGTTGTATAAGTAATTTGTGTGTCATGGGTTTTGGAGGTACAGATCATATAGTTTTACATTTTACATTTAGTTCTATCATTTATTTTTAGTTAATTTTTGTGAAAGAAGGAAGATTATTATTATTTTTGAACACATTTTTCCAGTTTTCCAGCACCACTTCTTGAAAAGAATATTGTTTTCCCATGAACTGCTTTCATTCTTTCATCAAAAATCAGTTGATAATATTAGTATGGTCCTATTTTGGGACTCTCTGTGCCATTCTATTGAATCTACTTGTCCATTGTTAATGTCACACTATTTTATTAATGCAGCTTTATAACGAGTATTGACGTTATATAATGTCTGTCATCCAACTTTGTTCTTGTTCAAAATTGTGTCAGCTATCCTATATCTTTTGTCGTTCCATATGAACTTTAGAATATTTATCAATGTTCACAAAATATCTTATTTTCGTTTTTATTGTGATTGCATTGAATCTTGAAATCAAGTTAGGAAAACAGCCATCTTGACAATACTGAGTCTTTCTGTCCGTGTATATGAGATATCTTTCCTTTCAGTTAGATACTCAGTTGTCTCTTTAATCACAGTTTTGTAAATTTTTCATATAGAAATAATACAATCTTGTCCATATTTTGTTAGCTTTGTGACTATTTCAGGATTTTTTAGATGGTAGAATACATGGTATTGAGTTTTTAGTTTCAAATTTCATTGTTCATTGCTGGTACATGAGGCATCAATTGACTTTTGTATATTAACTTTGTATCCTAAAAACTTATTAAAACCCCAATTATTAAAACCTCATATCTGTCAGAATAAGTAGTATCCCAAAGATGAAAGATAACAAGTATTGGCCAGGATGCAGAGAAAAGGAAATCCTGGTATACTGTCAGTTGGAATGTAAATTAGTACAGCCACTATGATAAGGATTATGAAGTTTCTCTAAAAGCTAAAAATAGAATTATCATATGGTTCAGCAATACCTCTTCTGAGTATATATGGAAAGAAATTGACACCAGTATACTGAAGATAAGTCTGCACTCCCATTTTCATTGTAGCATTATTCACAATATCTAAGATATGGAAACAACTTAAATGTTCATTAATGGATAAGTGGATAAAGAAAATGTGGTATATATACATAATGGTATGAAAAGGGGAATTCTGTCATTTTCAACAACATTAGTGAACCTGGAGGAAATTGTGCTATGTGAAATAAGCCAGACACAAGAGAGATAAATACTGCATAATCTCACTTACATATGTTGAATCTAAAAACATGTCAACTCATGGAAGTAGAGAGTAGAATGGTGATTACCAGAGGCTTGGAATGGGGGTGGGGAAAGGGAAAATACTGGTCAAAGGGTACAAAGTTTTAGACAGGAGGAATACATTTTAGTGACCAGTTTCAAAGCATGATGACTACAGTTAATAATAATTTATTTTTCAAAATTCCTAGAAGAGTCAATGTTAAAAGTTCTCCACACACAAAATTGAAAATTAGGCAAGGTGAAAGATAAGTTAATTAGCTTGATTTAATTATTCTACAATGGTTTATCGAAACATCACACTGTACTCCATAAGCATATAATTACTGTAAATTAAAAATAAAACATAATAAAAAATAAATTTGTTAGAGTGTGCTTTATGCTCAAAACTGTGTTGTATCCTGGTGAATGCTCTGTGTGAAATTAGGAAGCATATGTATTATGCTGCTTCTGGATAAAATTTTCTATAAATATCAATTACATATAGTTTAATGGTAGTTCTGCTGTATTCAACTGTATCATTACTATTTTTCTGCCTGCTAGATCTGGCAATTACTGATAGAGAAGTGTTGAAATGTTCAACTCTAATGCTATTCCTCCTTGCAGATCCTCATATATTATGATACTTTGTCGTTAGGCACATACATTTTATGGATTGTTATTTCTACTTAAAGGATTGACCCAGGCTTGAACTCTTGAGCTCAAGTGATCTGCCCAACTCAGCCTCTCAAAGTTCTGGGATTACAGGCATGAGCCACTGTGCCAGGCTCCTCCCCACTTTGCAGGCTCCAGTGTCTATTGTTTCCATCTTTATGTCCATGTGTATTTATTGTTTCCCTCTCACTCATAAGTGAAAACATGTGTTATTTGATTTTCTGTTTCTGTATTATTTCACTTAAGAAAATGTCCCCCAGCTGCATCCATGTTTCTGGAAAGGACATAATTTCACTCTTTTTAATGGCTGTGTAGCATTCCTTCATATGTATGTGCCGAATTTTCATTATCCATTTTTCCATTGATGAACATGTAGGTTGATTTCATGTCTTTGCTATTGTAAACAGTATTGTGATAAACATACAAGTTTCTTTTTCTTTGGGGAGATACCTAATAGTGGGATTGCTTGATCAAACGGTAGCTCTATTTTTAGTTCTTTGAGAAATTTCCATACTGTTTTCCATGAAGGTTGTACTAATATTATGCATACCCACTAACAGTGAATAAGCATCCCCTTTTTCCTGTATCCACAAAAACATCGTTTTTTTTTTGTTTTTTTTTTGTTTGTTTGTTTTTACTTTTAAATAATAGTCGCTTTGAGTGATATGAGATGGTATCTAATTGTGGTTTTGATTTGCATTTCTCTGATGATTAGTGATGTTGAGCATTTTTTTCATATGTTTCTTGACTGCTTGTATGCTTTCTTTTGAGAAGTGTCATTTTATGTCCTTTTCCCACTTTTTAATAGAGTTGTTTTTTATTTTTTGTTGATTTGTTTGTTTCTTATAAATTCTTTATTTTAGTCCTCATAGGATGTATAGTTTGTGAATACTTTCTCTCATTCTGTAGGTTGTCTGTGTACTCTGTTGATAGTTTATTTTGGTGTGAAGAAGCTCTTTAGTTTAAGTTCCATTTGTCAATTTTTATTTTGTTGCACTTGCTATTGAGGTCTTAGTCATAAATTATTTTCCTAGGCCAATGTCCAGAAGAGTTTTTCCTAGGTTTCTTCTAGGATTTTTGTAGTTCAAGTCTCATATTCAAGTCTTTAATCTTTAGTTGATTTTTGTATACAGTGAGAGATAGGGGTCCAGTTCTACTCTTTTGCATATGGCTAGCCAGTTTTCTCAGCATCATTTATTGAATAGGTTGCACTTTCTTTCAACATTGTTTATTTTTGTTGACATTGTCAACCATCAATAAGATGTAGCTGTGTGGCTTTATTTCTGGGTTCTCAAGTCTTTTCCATTGGTATGTGTGTCTGATTTTGTACTTGTACCATGCTCTTCTGGTTACTATAACCTTGTAGAATAGTATAAATTTGGGTGATGTGGTATCTCCTGCTTTATTCTGTTTGGTTAGGATTGCTTTGCCTATTTGGGCTCCTTTTTTGGTTCCATATGAATTTTAGAATTTTTTTTTTTCTAACTCTATGAATGACGGTAATTTGATAAAAATTGCATTGACTCTGTAGATTGCTCTTGGCAGTATGTTCATTTTATCAATATTGATTCATCCAATCCTTGAACATGAAACTTTTTTTTTCATTTGTTTATATCATCTGTGGTTTATTTCAGCAATGCTTTGTGGTTCCCCTTTTGGAGGTTTTTCACCTACTTGGTTAAATGTATTCCTAAGTATTATTTTTTGGTGGCTATTGTAAATGGCATTGCATTCTTGATTTGGTTCTCAACTTGAATGTCATTGTTGTATATTGCTATTAATGTTTGTATATTGATTTTGTACTCTAAACCTTTACTGAAGTTTATTAGGTCTAGGATTCTTTTTCAGGAATCTTTAGGGTGTTCTAGGTATGGGATCATGTCATTTGATGATGCTTAGATAATGTGACTTCCTCTTTTCCTATATGGATGTCTTTTTTTTTCCCCATCTTGTCTGATTGCTCTGGCTAGGAATTCCAGTACTATGCTGAATAGGACTGGTGAAAATTGACATACTTGTCTTTTCCGGTTTTTTTTTTTTT
>NW_012105032.1:311439-312540 GCF_000951045.1 Mandrillus leucophaeus
TATAATATTTGAGAAAACACATGTTATGATCAGTGACAATGGTCAAATTTATTTATTTTAGATTAAATTTTAGTATAATATTTGAGAAAACACATATTATGATCAGTGACAATGGTCAAATTTATTCATTTTAGATACTTTATTAATACATATTGTTTATGACATATTCCTGAAAAAATTAGTAAAATAAAAACATATTAAACTCAATAGTCCTCTGCCAATAACTATAATGTGTGCAATCAGCTTTTTATTAAAGCCATTTATTTATTTTCTTGTTCATAAATAATAGAAGCCATGGAATATGATACTTTATTAGGCGAATAATAATGACCCAAACTATTATAAAATCTAGAAGTCATTACTATATTATAGAGTAGAAATTTGATTATCTTTAAAAGATTTTAAAATATGAAATGCATGGCATACATTTTCCAATGTTTTAAAAAATAATTTCTGTATGGTTTATGCAATATGTAAGTATTAATCATAATATCCATGTATGAAAAGCATTCCACTCCATGCATCAGTTAAAGAAATAAAAGATTAAAATTATCTATTTCTGCTTAAATGCATGTTTTTCTTTAAGACTTCAAATGTTTTTAACTGACTGTTTTTTAAAATTGACAACATTAGGCCAGGCACAATGGCTCATGCTAATCCCAGCACTTTGGGAGGCCAAGGTGGGCAGATCACAAGGTCAGGAGATTGAGATCATTCTGGCCAACATGGTGAAACCCCATCTCTACTAAAAGGGCAAAAATTAGCTGGGTGTGGTGCTGTGTGCCTGTCATCCCAGCTACCTGGGAGGCTCAGGCAAGACAATTGCTTGAACCAGGGAGTTGGGGGTTGCAGTGAACTGAGATCGCGGCACTGCACTCCAGCCTGGTGACAGAGTGAGACTCCGTTTAAAAAAAAAAAAGAAACCAAAACTGACAACATTATATTAACATTTGTTTTATCATGTTTTAAAAATTTAATCTTTCAGTTTTAGAATAGTTTTAAATGCATAGAAAATTCGTGTTTCCTATATCTTAATACTTTCTCCCATATTGTTAATGTTTTATATGACTTTGATGCATTTCTCACAGTGAAGGAACCAAC
>NW_012105032.1:322930-364745 GCF_000951045.1 Mandrillus leucophaeus
TTTTTTTTTAGGGGGAATACCTCCAACTTTTGCCTATTCAGTATGATGTTGGCTGTGGGTTTGTCATACATGACTCTTATCATTTTGAGATATGTTCCCTGTATGCCTAGTTTGTTGAAAGGTTCTTTTTTTTATCATGAAGGGATGTTGGATTTTATCAAATGTTTTTTCAGCATCTATTGAGATAATATGTTTGTATTTTTAATTCTATTTATGCAGTGACTCACATATGTTGATTTGCATATGTTAAAGCATCCTTGCATTTCTGGAATAAAACCCAATTTATGCTGCTATATTCAGTTTGCTAGTATTTTTTTGAGGACTTTTGTGACTAGGTTCATCAGGAATATTGACCTGTAGTGTCCAATTTTTGTTTTGTGCTTGCCAGATTTGGTATCTAGAAGAAAATGGTTTTATAGGATAATTTAGTAGAGGAATCCCCTCTCCTTGAAACTGTCTGATTCAGGGATTTTTTTGGTGGATATATTTTTTTGTTACTGATTCAGTTTTGTAACTTATTATTGGTCTGTTCAGTATTTTAATTTCTTCCTGGTTCACTCTTGGGAGGTTGTGCATCTCCAGTAATTTATCCATTTCCTCTAGGATATCTACTTTGTGCCCATAGAAATATTCCTACTAGTCTCTGAGGATCTTTTTATTTCTGTGGTATCAATTTTAGTGTCACCTCTGTCATTTCTGATTGTACTTACTTGGATTTTCTCTTTTGTTCTTAATTAGTCTATCTAGCAGTGTATCAATCTTGTTCATCCTTTCAAAAACCATTTTTTATTGATCGTTTGTATGATTTCGTTCATATTGACTTTATTTAGTTCTTCTCTGATATCAGTTCTTCATTTTCTTCCGCTAGCTTTTCATTTAGTTTGTTTTCGTTTTTTTTTTCCAGTTCCTTTAGGTGTGATGTTGGGTTGTTGTTAAATCTTTTCTATCTTCTTGATGTATGTATTTAGCGCTATAAACGTTCCTCTTACAGTGCTTTTGCTATATTTAGGAAGTTTTGATAATTTGTGTCTCTGTGTTCTTTTTTCCAAGATTTTTTTGATATCTGTCTTAATTTTGTGTTTATCCAAAAGTCATTTAGGAACTAATTGTTTAGTCTCCATGTATTTTGTGTGTTTTTGAGAGTTCCTTGTGATATTCAGTTCTAATCTTATTCCACTGTAGTCCAAGAATATGCTTGATATGATTTCAATATTTTTTTGTATTTATTGAGACTTGCTTTATAACTGAGCATGTGGTCAATCTTAGAGAACGTATTAGGCAGATGAGAAGAATGTGTACTCTGATTGTTGAGTGGAGTATTTATTTGATGAATAACTCAATTTAAGTCCAAATCTTGTGTGTTAGTTTTCTGCCTCAGTGATCTGTCGATTGACTTCAGTAGGGTATTGAAGTCTGTCACAATTATTATTGTTTGACTGTCTATCTCTTTTCTTAGTTCTCGGAGTATTTGTTTCCTAAATCTAGGTGCTGTCATGTTGGGTAAGTATATGCTTAGGATAGATAAATATTCTTGCTGAATTGAACCCTGTATCATTATACAATGCCCTTCTTTGTTTCTTTTTATCATTTTAGGTATAAAGTCTGTTTAATCTCATACAAAAATAGCAACCCCTGACTCTTTTTTGTTTCCATTTTCATAATAGATATTTTTCTATCGCTTTACTTTGAGTGTCTGGGGTATCCTTACACACGAGCTAGGTTTCTGAAAGTAAGCAGAAGTTTCAGCCTTGTTTTCTTAATCAATTTGCTGTCTATGTCTCTTAAGTGGAGCATTTAAGCTTCTGATGTTCAAGGGTCTCATTCCTGACATATTGTTAATATGTTTCTTTCTAATCTCAATTATGTAATTGATTTTTAGAATCTGTTAACTTTGCACTTACATGTGCTTTTGTGGTAGCAAGTATCATTCTTTCATTTTTCATGTTTAGGAGTCCTTTGAGCATTTCCTGTAAGTCTGGTCTTGTGGTGGAGTATCCCCTTAGTATTTGTTTGTCTGGGAAAGACAATTTCTCTTTCATTTATAAAGCTTAGTTTGGCAGGATATGAAATTCTTGCCTCACGTTTTTTTTCTTTAGGGAAGCTAAAAATAAGCTCTTAACCTCTTCTTGTTTATAAAATTTGAGCTGAGTAGTCTGCTGTTAATCTTATGGGATTTTCTTTATGGATAATTTGGCCCTTTTCTGTAGCTGCCTTTAAGATTTTTTCTTTCATATTGACCTCGGACACTCTGCTAACTATATGTCTTAGTGATGGTCGTCTTGTGTAGTATCTTGGAAGAGTTATTTTAATTTTTGTATCTAGATATTGACTTCTTTGGCAAAATTTTAAACAAATAAATAAAATATTCCCTCAAATACGCTTTTCAAGTTGCTTATTTTTTTTTTCTTTCTGAGGAACACCAGTAAGTCATAGGCTTGTTTGCTTTACATACTCTCATATTTCCCAAAGGCTTTGTTCATTTATTTAAATTCATTTTCTAAATTTTTTTTTGAGTGGGTTAATTTAAAAGACTTGACTTTTGCTCTGCAATTCTGTCTTCTGCTTTTTCTAGTCTATTTTTAAAACTTCCACCTATATTTTGTAATTCTTATAGTGAGTATTTCAATTCGGGTAGTTCTATTTGTTTTTTTCTCAATATAGCTATCTCAAATCTCATATTCTGATTTTTTTTCTGCTTATTTATATTGGATGTCAACTTTCTCCTGGATTTCATTAAGGTATATTGCAATCTATATATGGAATTTTTTTATCTGTCATTTCAGTCATTCCTATCTGATTAGGATTCATTGCTAGAGAGCTAGTGTGATCCTTTAGAAGTGTCAGAGCACTTTGGCTTTTTGTAGTACTGAAATTCTTGTGCTGATTCCTTCTAATCTAAAGTAGCGGTCACTTCTTATTTTACATTTACTATCATTTACATGGGCTGTCTAATTTTTAAATTCTTCTTTCTTTTGAGTGTTTGACTGTGGTGTATGTTGTGTATGATGGTTTGGCTTTGTTTCTGAGTGCTTTCAGGAAGCTGAAGCCCTGTATGGATACTTTGGTTACGGATAGTTTTTGTGCAGTGGCTTTGTCATATGTTGCTTGTTTTTGCAATGTATTAGCTATGAGGGCTGACACACTCTCTCTTCTAGGTCTGATGGTGTGGAGGTCTCAGGGAGCTTATCTCATGCAGCAGCACTACGCCTTTCTGGTATAAGGTGTTTTACTTCCTGGTACATTTCAGGCTGAAACCCAAGAGATGGTACTTAAGAGTCAGAGCTTGCAGTTAGTCTGGTGCCAAGTGGACACATCTGTCCTGACTGGAGTGGCAGGAAGAGATTGTGATGGAGTGTGCTGAGGTTTCTAGGGAAGCAGCAGGGGTGGAAGTTGGTGCACCAGCTCCTTGTCCTGAGCCAGCAGAAACACGATCCACTTCCCTATCATGCCTCTGTCACGGGGCTCACTACCTTTGGTTTTTTGTTTTTCGTCTTTTTTCTGTTTTTGAATCAAAGTCTTGTTCTGTCACCCAGGCTGGAGTGCAGTGGCGCGACCTCGGCTCACTGCAAGCTCCGCCCCCTGGGTTCAAGTGATTCTTGTGCCTCAGCCTCCAGAGTAGCTGGGATTAGAGGTGCCCGCCACCACGTGCGGCTAAGTTTTGTATTTTTAGTAGAGATGGAGTTTCACCACGTTGACTAGGCTGGTCTCGATCTCCTGACCTCAAGTGAACTGCCCACCTCGGCCTCTCAAAGTGCTAGGATTACAGGCATGAGCCACTGCATCCTGCCTACCTTCAGTGTATAAAGGCTTCATCTTTTGGTTCCCAGCTACAGTGTGTCTGTGGGACACAGATAAGCTTCTCTGATGGCTATCACTAAGATGGAGCTCGATGAAGTGCCTCTTTCCCCAGTCTAGCGCAGGCCACTCCATGGTTTGTCCTTCCTTGGCAGGGTGCTGCCTCTCTCTGTATGGAAGGGGAGATGCGCTCTGCCAAAGTAAAAGCCTAGGCAGGCATGTACTTACTTTCACTGGGGTTGAAGCTGCCACAGTTAAGTGTGGAAAAAAAAACACAAACAAACAACAAAAACAAAACAAAACAAAAAAACATTTTTTGAGGCATCACCTGGTGGGAAGGACCACTGATGCGTCCTCAACTCTGTACGGGAGGAGGTGGGAAATGACCTCCTTTTCATGTTTGTTCCTTGGTGTCAGTGTTACTGCCTTCAGCAGTTGGCTCTGCATCCATGTTTTCCTTTTACCACTGGGTTTTTTTTGGCTGTGCAACCCCCTCACTGAGCAATGGCTCTCACTGAGGGTTATATCTCCAGGTGTTTTACGACTTCCCAGGGACCTGCTAGTCTCGTGTGCTTGCAAAAGTCACTGCAGGTTATGAGGTATGTTTGCAGGGTATCTGGTGATGATGTGGCTCAAGGGTTGAGAATCTCTTAGAAGGACTGTTACCAACCTGTGGTGCACAACCAGTATGTTACCTGCCATCTCAGTTCAGATAAGAGGGGAATGTGGGAACACCTGTGAGAACTGGCCATGCAATACTCTGTCACAGGAGATGCTCACGTCATCACTGATAGTTTTGCCCAGGGTCATGAGGGCAGAGGGGCTCCCCAACAGGTTAGCAGTCAACAGATTGTCAGAGGACTGAAGGGAGCAGAGAATCACTCCCACCTATCCTTTCTACAGAACTCTGAGTTCCTTGGGAATTTATCTCCGCCAGAGTCTTGCTGATTTCTTTTACTGCATCTTATCTTCTTCCCATGTGCACTCTGACAAATCTTGATTCTCTTCCTTCAGTTTTCCATTTAAAACCTGTATATTCACTGGTAACTTTGATGTTTTCTCTGAGGAGAACTCACATCCAATGTTCCTAGTCAACTGTCCTGAAAAAAAAAAAAAAAAGTATCTCTTGAGGGAAAGCCTAGCTAAGAACAAAATATTCTGGATATATTTCTAAATGGCTACATTTTCTATCTTGCTGCCAGAAATTTGGAAGATTTTTTTTTCTCTTTCACTATGAGAACATGATGGGATTTCTGGAGGAAAAAACTCACAAAAGTGTGTGGGTCTCCATAAGACTGACTCCCCAACTGTTTTTTTTTTTTTTTTTTTCCATTCCCCAACTCTTCACTCTCAAACTTGCCCACGCTGAGCAGCCAGGAATTAGTAGGCTAGGTTTTACTATTCTGGTAGTGGTTTCTGCTCTAGTAAATAGTGATTTTTTTGTACCCATCTGTGTGCTTCTGAAAGTTTTGGAGCAGCAGTTTGACCTGTGACCACACATTCTCTGATGTACATAAGAATAATTGTTAATTTTAAGTTTAATAACTCCTTTTCTTGTTGAGAGAATGATGGTGGCTTCCATGCTTACATACCAGACAGGAAACCAGAAGTTATTCATTTCTTTTGAAAGAGTAATAGTATACATAGTTGTAGACATACCACAGTTTGTTTATCCATTTATCAACTGATAAACTTTTTTTTTCACTTTTTTTTTTTTTTTTTTCTTTTGAGACAGGGTCTTGTTCTATCACCCAGGCTGGAGTGCGGTGGCATGATCTCAGCTCACTGCAACCTCTGCCACCCAGGCTCAAGTGATCCTCCCAACTCTGCCTCCCAAGTAGCTGGGACTACAGGCGTGTGCCACCACACTTGGCTAATTTTTTTTCTTTCTTTCTTTCTTTTTTTTTTTTTTTTTGTAGAGATGGGTTTATTCCATGTTGTCCAAGCTGGTTTCAAACACTTGGGTTCAAGTGATCTGCCCACCTCAGTCTCGCAAAATGCTGGGATTACAGGCATGAGCCACCATGCCCAGCCTTTCCCCCCACTTTTTAACTATTATAAAGATGCTGCTGTGAATATTTGCATACAAGTTTCTCTGTTGGTTTATATTTTTATTTCTTTTGAGTATATACTTAGGAGTATAATTTTATGGTCATGTGATAGCTCTGTTTAAATGTTTGAGGAACTGTCACACTGTTTTCAAATGGTAATAACCAACTTACATTTTTTTTTCTGGCAATTTAGGAATGTACCAGTTTCCCCACATTTTTGCCAAATGTGTCATAGTTGTTCTTATAGATGACGCTCATTCTAGAAGTCATAAAATAATATCTCATAGTTTTGATTTGCATCTCCCTAATAATAAATAATATTCAGTATTTTTTCAATTGACTATTAGTTATTTGTAAATATCTTTGAAATTATCTATTCAAATCCTTTCCCCTTTTATGTCCATAATTATTCTTTTTATTATTAAGTTATGTGGGGTTTTTATTTTCTAGAAGCAAGTCCCTTATGATGTATATAATTTGTAAAATATTTATTTCATTATATGAGTAATGCTTTTATTGATACACTGTAATTATACAAATTTATGGGGTAAAATGCATTGTTTATATACATGTCTAAATTGCAGAAAGATCAAATCATATTGGCAAATATATTACCTTGATCATTTAAAATGTTTTGTGATGAGAGTATTAAGATTTCTTTTTTCTAGTTATTTTGAGATGTACAATACATTACTGTCTGTAGAATTTATTTCTCCTGTCTGATTGTAACCTTCTCTCTGTTGGCAAACCTCTTCCCATTCTCCCTTCCACACCCTCCTCTCCAGTCTCCAGTAACCACTGTTCTACTCTCTGCTTCTGTGATATCATTTTTTTTCAGATTCCACATGTGGGTGAAATCATGCTGTATATTTTTCTGTATGACTTATTTCAATGAAAATTATGTTCTCCAGATCCATCCATGTTGTTGCAAATTATAGAATTTCATTTTTTATGGCTGAATAGTATTCCATTGTGTATATATATCACTTTCTTTATATATTTATTCTTGGTTGGGCACTTGTATTGATTTTATATCTTGACTATTGAAAATAGTGCTGCAATAAACATGGGAGGGCAAATATCTCTTTTACATACTGAAAAAAGAGTGGGATTGCTAGATCATACTATAGTTTTAATGTTAATTTTTGGAGGAAACTCTATAGTTTTTCCATAGTGGATGTACTCATTTACGATCCATAAACTATGTAAATGTTCTCTTTGCTTCACATCCTCAGCAGCACTTTTTGGTAATATGCATTCTAACTAAAATGAGATGGTGTCTCATTTTGATTCTGATTCGTGTTTCTCTGAAGATCAGTGATGATGGGCATTTTTTCATGTATGTGTGCCATTTGTGTGTGTTTATTTGGAAATGTCTAAAGATCTTTTATGTATTTTAAATCATTTATTTGGTTTTTGCTATTAAGATTCTTATATATTCTGGATACTAACCCTGTGTCAGATGTATGGCTTGCAAATATTATATCTTATTCTATATATTGTCTCTTCACTCTATTGTTGCCTTTGCTATGCAGAAGCTTTTTAGTTTGATGTAATTACATTTGTCTATATTTTGCTTTTGTTGCCTTTGCTTTTGAGCTATTATTTAAAATATTTTTGCCTAGTCCAATGCCACAATTTTTTCCTATGGATTCTTCTAGTAGTTTTATAGTTGTAAATGTTACATTTAAGTCATAAATGTGGTTAGACTTTTAGTCCCCAACCAAATTTCATCTTGAATTGTAATCCCCAGGTATTGAAGGAAAGAACTGGTGAAAGGTGATTGGATCATGAGGGCAGTTTTCCCCATGCTGTTCTCATGATAGTAAGTGAATTCTCATGAGATCTGATGGTTTTATAAGGGACTCTTCCCCCTTTGCTTTCTACATACACACACTCTTGCCTGCTGCCATGTAAGACATGCTTGCTTCCCCTTCTGTCATGATTGTAAGTTGCCTGCAGCCTCCCCAGTCATGAAGAACTATGAGTCAATTAAACCTCTTTAAATATATATATATATAACCTAGTCTTGGGTATTTCTTTATAGCTTTGTGAGAACAGACTAATACAGTAAACCGGTACTGGTAAAGTGGCGTACTGCTATAAAGATACCTGAAAATGTGGAAGTGACTTTGGAAATGGGTAACAGGTAGAGGTTGGAATATTTTGGAGGGCTCAGAATGAGACAGAAAAAAATGTGGGGAAGGTTGGAACTTCCTAGAGACTTGTTGAATGGTTTTTATCAAAATACTGACAGTGGTGTGAACAATGAAGTTCAGGCTAAGGTGGTCTCATATGAAGATGAGGGACTTAATGGGAACTGGAGCATGAAGGTCTCTGACATGCCCTGGAGACATTTTCTCCATTGTCTTGGAGATTAACATTTGGCTCCTCATTACTTATGCAAATTTATGCAGCAGGCTTGACTTTCTCCCCAGAAAATTGATTTTTCTTTTCTGTCACATCATCAAGCTACAAATTTTTCAAAGTTTTATATTCTGTCACCTTTTGAATGCTTTGCTTCTTAGAAATTTCTTCCACCAATATCCTAAGTCATGTCTCTCAAGTTCACATTTCCACAAATCTCTAAGTTGGGGCAAAATGCCAGCAGTTTCTTTGCTAAAGCATAGCAAGAGTGACCGATGCTCCAGTTCCCCAGCCTTCCTGGCTGCTCTCCTTGGTTGGCGTTGAGTGTCTGAGACTTTTCCGCATGAACTGTGCAAGCTGTCATTGGATCTATCATTTGGGGGACTGGAGGACAGTTGCCCTCTTCTCAGGCAGTACCCCAATGGGGACTCTGTGTGAGAGCGCCAACCCCACATTTCCCTTCTACACTGCTATAGCAGAGGTTCTCCATGAGGGCTCTGCCCCTGCAGCCACCTCTGCCTGTATATTCAAGAATTTGTATACATCTTCTGAAATCTAAACGGATGTTCCTAAACCTTAATTTTTGTCTTCTGTGTACCTGCAAAAGCAGCCTCATGTGGAAGGTGCCAAGGCTTGGGGCTTGCACTCTCTGAAGCAATGAACTGAGCTGTACCATGACCCCTTTTATCCACAGATTGAGTGACTGGAATGCAGGCCACCAAGTCCTGATCTGCCAGGAAGGGGGCTGTATCCTGCAAAGCCACAGGGGTGGAGTGGTCCATGACCATGGGAGTCCACCTTTTACATCATTGTGACCTGGATGTAAGACAGAGGGCTAAAAGAGATCATTTTGGAGCTTTAATATTTAATGACTGCCCTATTGGATTTCAGACTTGCATGGGCCTCATAGCCCCTTTGTTTTGGCCAATTTTTCCCATTTGGAATGGGAGCATTTATACAATGCCTGTACCCCCATTGTATCTTGGAAGTATCTAACTGGCTTTTGATTTTATAGGCTTTTAGGCCGAAGAGACTTGCCTTGTCTCAGATGCAACTTTGGACTTGGATTTTTGGGTTAATGCTGGAAAGATTTAAGACTTTGGGGTACTGTTGGGAAGGCATGATTGGTTTTGAAATGTAAAAGGGACATGAGTTTGGGTGGGTCCAGGGTATGGTTAGCCCTTGTGTCCCCACCTGAATCTCATCTTAAATTGTAATCCCCAAGTGTTGAAGAAGTGACCTTATGGGAAGCGATTGGATTATGGAGGTGGTTTCCCCCATGCTGTTCTTATTATAGTGAGTGAGTTCTCGTGAGATATGATGCTTTCATAAGGGACTCTTTCCCCTTTGCTTCCTAAACACATGCTCTCTCATATGCTACTGTTAGACATGCTTGCTTCTTCTTCTGCCATGATTGTAAGTTTCCTGAGGCCTCTCCAGCCATGTGGAACTTTGAGTCAATTAAATCTTTTTCCGTTATACATTACTCAGTCTTGGGTATTTCCTTATAGCAGTATGAGAGCAGACTAATGCAGTCATTAATCAGTTTCAGTTTATTTTTATATATGTTTAGAGGTAGGAGTCCAGTCTTATTCTTCTGCATATAAATATTCAGTTTTACCAGTACTATACATTTTTAGTAGGATTTGAAAACAGGTAGTGTGATACCTATAGCTTTGTTCTTTTTGCACAACATTGCTTCATCTATTTGGGGATTTTTGTAGTTACACGTGAATTTTAGGATTTTTTTTCTAGTTCTTTGAAAAATGATATTGGTATGTTGATATAGATTGCATTAAATCTATATATTGCTTTGGGTAGTATGACCATTATAACAGTATTAATTCTTCTAATACATGAACATAAGATATCTTTCTGTTTGTGTCTTTAATTTTTTCATCAATGTTTTATACTTTTCAGTATAGAGATTTTTCAACTATTTTATTGAATGTATTTCTCAATATATTATTTTTATAGCTATTGTAAATGAAATTGCTTTGTTTCTTTTCCTGAGTGTTCTCTCTTAATAGAAATGCTACTAAATTTTGTATATTGATTCATATCCTGTGACTTTACATACTTTCTTATGTATTAGAGTTTTTTGGAAAAGCATTTAATGTTTTCTATATATAAGATCACATCACCTGCAAACAGAGACAATTTAACTTTATCCTTTATAGTTAAAATGCCTTTTTTTCTTGCCTAGTTGCTCTGGCTAGGACTTCCAGTACTATGTGTAATAAGAGTGGTAAACGTGCTCACCCTTGTCATGTTTTAGATCTTAGAAAAAAAGGTTTCAGCTTTTCCTTGTTTAATATAATGTTAACTGTGGGTTTTTCATATACAACCTGTATTATGTGGACGTATAAAACTTCTATATATAAATTGTTAAGAGGTTTTATTATAAAGGGATGTTGAGTTTTGTCAAATGCTTTTTCTGCATCTATTGAAATAATCATATGGCTTTTGTCTTTCTTTTTGTTAATGTCATATATTATATTTATTGATTTGCACATGTTGAAGCATCTATGCATGCCTTGGAATGAATGTGATTTAATGAGATTAAATAATCTTAAAGATGTGCAGTTACAATTAGTTTGCTTGTATCTCGATGAGAATTTTTACATCTATGTTCGTTATAAATACTGGTCTGTAGTTTTCTTTTTTTGTCGTTGTTATATTCTTGTTAGGTTTTGGAATTAGGGTAATGCTGGCCTCCTAGAATGAATTTATAAGTATTTATTCATCTTCAATTTTTTTGTGAAAGTTTGAGAAGAGCTTTATTAGGTCTTCTTGAAATGTTTGGTAGTTTCAGCTTTGAAGCCATCATTTCCTGAGTTTGTTTTTTGATGGAACACGTTTTATTACTAATTTCATGTTCTCACTTTTATCGGCCAGTTCGGATTTTGTATACTTGAATAACTTAAGCTTGCTAGGTTTATGTGTTAGTCAATTTTCGTTGCTATAAAAGAATGCCTGAAGCTGGGTAATTTATAAAGAAAAGAGATTTATTTTGACTCATGATTCTACAGGCTGCACAGAAAGCGTGAAACCAGCATCTGCTCCTGATGAGGTCTCAGGAAGCTTCCAAGCATGGCAGAAGGCAAAGGGAGATTCAGAACATCACATTACAAGAAAGGAAGAAATGAAGGGAGGTGACACATTTTTTAAACAACAATATCTCACATGAACTCAGAGAAACAACTCACTCACTACTGCAAAGAAGGCATTCATGAGTGAATTGCTTACATCACCCCAACACCTCCCACAAGGCCCCAATTTCAACTTTAGGGATTACATTTCAACATGAGATTTGGGTGGGACAAACATTAAAACTATATTATTCTGCCGTGTTGCCCAAAATCTTATATCCTTCTTACATTTTAAAATAAAATCATTTTTTGATGGTCTGTAAAAGGCTTAACTCGTTCTAGCATTAAGTCAAAGTCCAAAGTCCAAAGTTTTATCTGAAACTCAAGATATGTTGCTTTCACCCATGAGCCTGTAATATCAATACCAAGATTTTTACTTTCAGCTGTTCACTGAGGATATGGTTGTATACCTAGAAAACCCCAAAGACTCATCAAAAAATCTAGATTTGATCAATGAATTCAGTAAAGTTCCAGTATACAAAATCAATGTACACAAGCCAGTAACACTGCTATCCACCAATAGCAACCAAGCTGAGAATCAGATGAAGACTTCAACGCCTTTTACAACCACTGGAAAATAAAATAAAATACTTAAGAATATACTTAACCGAGAAATGAAAGATCTCTACAAGGAAAACTTCAAAACATTGCTGAAAGATATCATAGATGACACAAACAAATAGAAACACATCCCATGGTCACGAATATGCAGGATCCATACTGTTAAAATCACAATACTGCCAAAAGCAATCTAAAAATTCAATGCTATTCCCATAAAAATACCATCACCATTTTTTTTTACAGAACTAGAAAAACAATCCTAAAATTTATATAGAACAAAAAAGATGCTGCATAGCCAAAGCAAGACTAAGTGAAAATAACAAATCTGGAAACATCATATTACTGAAGTTACAACTATATTACAAGGCTATAGTTACCAAAACAGCATGGTTCTGGTATAAAACCAGGCACATAGAACAATGGAACAGAATAAAAAACCCAGAAATAAAGCCCCATACTTACAGCCAACTGACCTTCAAAAAGCGAACAAAAACATAAAGTGGGGTAAGGACATCCTATCCAACAAATGATGCTGGGATAATTAGCATGCCACATGTAGAAGAATGAAACTGAATCCTCACCTTTCACCTTATACAAAAATCAACTCAAGATGGGTCAAAGACTCAAATCTAAGACCTGAAACCATACAAATTCTAGAATATAACATTGTAAAAACATTTCTAGACATTGGCTTAGGCAAAGAGTTTATGACCCAAAACCCACAAACAAATGTAGAAAAACCAATGATAAATAGATAGGACTTAATTAAACTAAAAAGCTTCTGCACAGCCAAAGAAATAATCAGCAGAGTAAACAGAGAACCCATAGAGTGGGATAAAATATTTGCAAGCTATGCATCTGACAAAGGACTAATACCAGAAAAAAATGATCTCAAATAAATCAGTAAGAAAAAAACAAATAATCCCATTAAAAAGTGGGTTAAGGACATGAATAGATAGTTCTCAAAAGAAGATACACAAATGGCCAACAAACATTTGAAAAAAAAAAAAAAAAACCTCAACATTATTAATTATCAGGGAAATGCAAATCAAAAGCACAATGTGATCCCATCTTACTCCTGTAAGAATGGCCATAATTTAAAAATAAAAATAAAAAAAATAGATGTTGGTGTGGATGTGGTGAAAAGGGAACATGTTCCCACTGCTGGTAGGAATGTAAACTAAAACTAGTACAACCACTATGAAAAACAGTATGGGATTCCTTAAAGAACTAAATGTAGAATTACCATTTGATCCAGCAATCCCATTACTGGGTATCTACCCAAAGAAAAAACTCATTATATGAAAAAGACACTTGCACATGCATGTTTACAACAGCACAATTCGGAATTGCAAAATTATGGAACCAGTCTAAATGCCCATCAACCAATGGGTGGATAAAATAAATATTATATAACTATACACTCACACATGTATATATTCCACATACCATGGAATACTACTAAGCCATAAAAGGGAGTGAAATAATGGCGTTTGCTGCAACCTGGATGGAGTTGGAGACCATTATCCTAAGTGAAGTAACTTAGAAATGGAAAACCACACATTGTATGTTATTTATAAGTAGGAGCTAAGCTATGAGGACACAAAGTTGTAAGAATGATCTAACGGACTGCAGAGACTTTGGGCAACATGTAGGAGGAGGGTGAGGAATAAAAAGACTACACATTCAGTGCATTGTACACTGCTTGGGTGATGAGTGCACCAGAATCTCAGAAATGACACCTAAAGAACTTGTCCATGTAATGAAACATCACCTGTTTTCCAAAAACTAAGTAACAGTGATAATAAAATTAATCAAAAAAGGTTAATATTGATAGATGAGGACTTACTCCTGCCATTTTGTTAGTTGCTTTCTTGTAGTTTTGTATTTCTTTTCCTTTCTTATTATTTTCCTTTGTGATTTGGTTGTTTTCTGTGGTTCTAAGATTTGTTTCCTGTATCTTTCTCATATATTTTTTATCTGCTGTAATTTCAATCTATGTGTTACCATGATGCCAGTATAATATTATGGTCAGAGTAGACTATTTTATGCTGATAACAACTTTACTTCAGTCACATAAAAATATTCTAGACTTTGTTCCCTCTCCTCAACAAATTGGATATTTTTGCCTTAATTTATCTTTTTGCATTTTTTGTGTATTTCTTAGCCACTAATTTTAGTTCTTGATATTTTATCTTTTTGACTTTTGACCTTTATCCTAGTGGATTGAAAGATTTACATGGAATTATTACAGTATTATGGTATTCTGAATACCCTTATAAATTTACCTGTACTAGTGTGTTTTATACTTTTACTTATCTTCTTAGTAGTTATTCTCATGGTTTTGTTTCTAGTTGTAGCACTCTTTCAAGCATTTCTTGTTAAAGCTGGTCTAGTGGTGATGAATCTCTTCAGTATGTGCTTGTCTGGTAAGGTTTTTATTTCTCCTTCATTTCCATCAGATAATTTTGTTGGAAATAGTATTCTTGGCTGATCTTTTCATTTCAGCACTTTAAATACATCATTTTTTTCTCTCCTGGCCATCAAGGTTTCTGCTAAGAAATCTTTGGATAGTCTGTTGTTGACTTTCTTATGTGTGACTTGACATTTCTTTCTTGCAGCTTTTGAAATTCTTTCTTTTTCTTTGACTTTTGACAGTTTGATTATAAGGTACCCAGGAGATAATTTTTTTGGGTTGAATCTCATTGACATTTGGGATTCTTGGTGCTGGATGTCAGTATCTTTCTCAAAACTTGAAAAATTATTAGCTGTTACTTTGTTCAATATGTTTTCAGTGTCTTTCTCCAGGTCTTCTTTTTCTGACACATGCACTAGTGCAAAAAATTGTTTGCTTAATGGTCTTCCATGAGTTCCTTAGATGTTTTTCATTTTTAATTCCTTTTTTTTTTTTTTTTTTTGCTCTGAATGGGTTATTTCAAAATGCATCTTCAAATTCAGAGTTTTTCTTTTTTCATTTGATCTGGTATGTTGTTGAAACTCTCAATTGTATTTTTATTTTATTCATTGAAATCGTCACTTCCAATATTTATCTGTTTCTTTTTAGTAATATCTACCTCTTTGTTGAATTTTTCGTTCATACAAATTTTTCTTAGATTTCATCAAATTGTTTGTATTCTCTTGTATCTTAGTGAAGTTTTCTAAGATAATTATTTTGACCATTTTCTAAACATCCTTTTTTGGGGGCAGACTTCTATTGAACACTTATTTTGGTTTTTGGGTGGTGTTATATTTCCTTGCTTTTTATGTTTCTCATATTCCTAATTTGAAATTTGTATATCTAGTGGAGCATTTGATTTTCTTTCCCATGTTCTGGATTAGCTGTCATAAGAAGAGACTTTTTCCTGTATATAGATCATAAAATGTCAGTTGTAAATAATGCATTGGCTTTCTTTGTGAGTGGATTCAGTAACATGGTCTCCATATAGATTCTTCAGCTATAATCTTCATGTGTAATGTGGAAGTTTGTAATGTAGTGTTGTGGTTTTGCTTGCAGCAGGGGCCCTGGTTGATTGCCAAGTCAGGTATCTGTGAATGCAGCTGAAAGGCAGGCTGTGTGGTGGGCTCTCTGGAAGATTAGGATCAGAGACAGGCTGGTTGTCATGCTGCAGGCAGAGGAACATGGACTGGGTCGCTCCCTAGGCCCTCTCCACTGGAATAGGACCCACTCCAGCCTGGCTGTGATGCTAGAGACAGCTGTGTGTTGGGCCAGGCAGCCTGAGCATGCCTGAGTGTTCCTTTACGAATAGTGTGCCTCACAGTTTCAGGTGTTGGGGTTTCAGTCATTTCTTTAAGCGTAAGTTCTGAGCAACTGGAGTATTGTTGCTGCAGGCACTCATGTGAACACAGTGAAATGATGGTGGGACCTCAAGGATGAAGAGTGAATAGCTACTGGCCTCCAGGGCAGAACTTACTCCAGATGTGTGTTTAGTTTTAAGATGATGCCATATAGTAGGAACTTAGGTTTTGGGAGTAGGGGATGCCCAGGGGATTTCTACTCTTGAATTATGCAATCACAGAGACTCCTGGCAAATTTCCACTGGAACTGGGGTCTTTGAGGACTGGGAGACCCTTCTATATCAATAACTTCTGGCATCCATGATGGTGTTTGAGATCACCAATGTTATCCACCATACTTTTTCCAACAATAAGTTGTTTCTGGCTCTGAGCCAACTTGGCAAAGGAGACAGTGTGACAGAGGCAAGATGCCTCACTCCCCTTTCTATAGTGAAATCCTGGTCTTCTATACGCCACAGGGTCCTCATTTCCCTGATGATTTCCAGGCTATTTCATCTGTCACTGCAGTCAAAATATAGTTGTTAATCTGTTGTTTTGGTCACTTTTTGTTGGGAAGCTGAAAAGCAGACAACTCTAGTTGACTGTTGACATCATTCAAGTCATATATAATTGTTTTACTTTCTTGATGGTGTCATTTTTGGTACAAAACATTTACATTTTAATTAAGTCAAATTCATCCAATTTTTCTTTTTTTGCTTATATTTATATTTAAGCAGTCATATTTAAGAAACTCCTGCCTTACCCAAGGTCAGAATATTTTCATTCAAAAATTTTATAATTATGTCCCTTATATTTACACCTTAAATCTACTTTCAGGTAATTTTCGTATCTGTTGTAAAAATGTCAAAATTATTCTTTCTGCAGCTGCCTCACATCCTTTCATGAAAAGACTGCTGCAGTTTTATTAAATTTTCCTGGTTATCTTTTTAAAAAATCAATTGACCATAAACATAGGGTTTATTTCTGGATACTAAAATCTAACTTAATTAATCTCGACAGTTTCTCCTGCTGTGTATAAACAATTTGCAGAAAATTGAGACCAAGCTGGAGGAAATCCATGCTCAAGCAGGATAGTACTTCTCTGTAAACTCTCAGTCTCTGTTAGACTCATTCTTTAACCATTTTAGCTGCCTAAACACCAACACCTGGGGCTTCTGGCAAAGACCTACACTCCTTGAAGGCCTGATCATCCTCCTTTGACCGATCCTATTAGTGGCTCTGATCAAGTGCTGTCCAATTGGGCAGGGAGACTCTACAAGCAAGTCACTACCATTGAAATTGTTTACAGACCACACTGGACACACATGCATCTCATATTCATGGTGTCTGTTAGTCCTATACTGTGTGATGTGCTTTGTCCTTTCTTCATGACATCCCAATATTGGATGGGGTGTTGAAGAAGCAGTCATTATGTCACATACTCCCCCTCTTTTAGATTGTTCAGTCAACGGCCTGATTCTGGAACATTCCCCTCTATGGAAGCTAGGACCAAGCTGTCTCTTGGCTCCTGAGTCTTTTTTTCTTATTAAAAGATAACTTTCTTCTGTTCTTAGTACACAGCTAATTTCTTTGTGTTGCTTAAGTGTGCACATCATATGGCACTTGACCAGTCCCTCCAGTATATATGTCCCCACATGGGAAAGAAACAAGGTAATTACATGCTGCATAAGAGGGGAGCATGTGGTGTATTGTTCTGTGAAGTCTGTCAGCAGGAACCCACTGGCCATGGGAGACCAGCGCATAGTACAGACAATAATCTTGCTATGTGTTTTTCTCTAGTCTGTGAGTAATATGCTGTTCCAACTAGTGCCTTGTGTGTTGAGTCCTTTTTGGTGACTTTGAACCTGTAGAAGATGCAGTGGTCTGAGATCTGTGGCTTACTTCTGGTGGTTGGCATTGTCATCCTTGTTCTTTATGTGGTGAGAGTCCTTGCTTGGGATTGGTAGCTGGATCGTCCTGATGGACATATTTCTATTTATTGAAAAAATAATTCTGAAAGCAAATGATCTTAAATACCTTGGTTAATTCTGAAAAAGAAAAACTAAACCAGAATACTCATATTACTCAATTTTATGACTAATAATAAAGTTATAGTACAAAGAGTGTTGTATATTGAGAACAGATATAGACTCACACAAATATACTCAACTGACTTTTGGAAAGAATGCAAGAGTAATTAAAGAAAATATTGTTTTTTGAACAAATGGTACTGAAAGAATCAGACATCATTAAAGAAAAAGATAAAATATAGAAAAAATTTAAAAAACTAAAGATACTGACTTTACATCTTACCAAAAAAAATCAATACAAAATAGATAATATACCCAAATGTTAAATGTAAAAGTATAAAATTTCTAGATGAAAATCTAGGAATAAATTTGCGTGATTTTGAGATTGTTGGTAAACTTCTATATGCAAGACCGAATGCACAACCCGTGAAAAGTTACTTTTATAAATTGGACTTAATAAAATTAAAACCGTTTTTCTCTCTGACAGTCACTATTAAGAGGATGAAAAGATAAGTCACAGACTTGAAGAAACTCTCTGGACATTGTATTTCTGAAAAAGAACTTATATCCAAGATATGCAAAGAATACTTAAAACTTATAAAAAGAAACACATTTTAGTGGGCAAAAGATCTTGACAGACGCATCATGAAAGAAGATATACAGATGGTAAGCAAGCACATGAAATTATAGTCAACATTACCAGTGACAGTGAATATATAGAGCAACAGAAACTCTCATTCACTGCCGAAGAGAATGCACAATGGTACAGCTACTTTGGAAGACAAGTTACGTGTTTCTAATATAACTAGATAGGCTCAGAACACGAGCCAGCAATTACCTTCCTAGGCATTTATCCTATTTATTTGAAAACTTATGGTAACTCAAAACCACACATGTATATGAGCTGTTTTCATAAACACCCAAAATTGGAAGCAGTCAATATGTTCTTCAATATGTGAGTGTATAAACAATGTGATTCATCTGTACAGTGGAATACTAGTTAGTGCTAAACAGGAATAAACTATCAATTTATGCAACAACATGAATAAATATTTTTTACAACTTTACTGAGGTATAATTGATAATAAAAATTTTTGCATTTAAGATACACAACTTGATGACCTAATATACGTATACATTGTGATATATTTTCTTTCTTTTCTTTATGTTGAGAACACCCACGATTTAGTCTCTTAGCAAATTTTAAGTATACAATGTAATATTGCCAACTATAGTCACATTGATGTGCATCCAGAACTTAATTATTTTGCATAACTGAAACTGTTCCCCTTGAGCAACATCTCCAATTTACACCTCCTGCCAGACCTTGGGAACCACCATTCTACTCCCTGTTTCTAAGAGTTTGAGTATTTTATATACCACATGCAGTTGAGATTGGGCAGTATATATTCTGCATCTGGCTCATTTCACTTAGCATAATGTACTTTAGGCTCATTCATCTAACCACAAATGGCAGGATTTCATTCTTTTATAAGGCTGAGTAATATTCCATTACACACACACACACACACACACACACAGACACACACACACACTCCACATTTTAAAAGTTCTGTTCATCCATTGATGGACATTTTGTTTGTTTCAGTATTTTTGCTATTGTGAATAATAATACTGCAATGAGCACATGAGTGGTGATACTCATTTAAAGTCTTTATTTCATTTCCTTTGGATATATACCCAGAAGTGGGTTTATATCTGGGTCTTATAGTAGTTATATTTTTAATTTTTGAGGATCTTCCATACTCTTTTCTATAATGGCTGTACCAATTTATGTTTCCAACAAAAGTGTGAATGGGTTCCTTTTCCATATGCATGAATATTAAATACATACTGCTAAGTAATAAGGAAAAGAGTTTGGGGTATACAGAATGTCTTTTATTGTTTTACCAATAATTTTGTAAATGTCAAACTGTTCTAAAACTTAAAATTAGGTGCAAAAATTATGGAAATAATTTTTGGCAAACAGAAAGAGCAACTCAGTTTCTTTTCTTTAAACATCAGCTTTTGTTTAAGATAGATGGTTATGTATGCATATTTGTTACATGGGTATACTGCATAATGCTAAGATTTGGGATATGGATCCTGTCATAGTAACCACAGTACCAAATAGATAGTTTTTCAACCCAAGCTATCCTCCTTTCCATCCCCCTCTTGTAGTCCACAGTGTCTGTTTTTCCCATGTTTATGTCCATGTGTGCTCAATGTTTAGCTCCCAGTTATAAGTGAGAACATGCAGTATCGGTCGGTTCCTGCATTAATTTGCTTACAATAATGGCCCTCTGCGGCATTCATGCTACTGCAAAGGACACAATTTCATTACCTTTTATGGCTTTATAATATTATTCCATGGTGAATATGTACCATATTTTCTCTATCTAATCTATCATTGATGGGTACTTAAGTTAATTTCATGTATTTGCTATTGTGGTGATTAACATATAAGAACATGTGTCTTTTTGCTAGAATTGTTTATTTTCTTTTGGGTATTTACACAGTAATGGCATTACTGGATCAAATGATAACTCTCTTTTAACTTTGGGAAATCTCCAAACTGCTTTCTATGGTGGCTGAACTAATTAACATTTCTACCAACAGTGTATAAGTAAAGAAAATATTTTTTAGACAAGCAAATTCCTTAAGGAATTTGTTACCATCAGACCTGCCATTCAAGAGGCCATTACAGGAGTGTTAAACATTGAAATGAAACACTGCTACTGGCCACCACAAAAACACACTTAAGTACATAGGCCGTTAACACTATAAAGCAACTACATGTTCAATTATACATAGCAACCAGCTAATAACATGATAACAGGATCAAGTCTGTACATATCAATATTAACGTTGAACATAAATGAGCTAAATATCTCAATTAAGAGTCACAAAGCAGCAAGATTAATGAAGAAGCAATGTCCAGCTGCACATTGTCTTCAAGAGACCCATGTCACATGTAAGGACATACATAGACTCAAAGTCATGGGATGGAGAAAGATCTATCAAGCAAATGAAAAACAAAAAAATGAGGGGGATTGCTATTCTTATTTCACACAAAGCAGACTTCAAACCAACATTGATCAAAAAGAACAAAGAAGGGCATGACATAATGATAAAGAGTTAAATTCAACAAGAAATTTTAACTATTATATATATATACACACACACATACACCCAACACTGGAGATTCATAAACCAAGTTCATAGAGACATAGGAAGAGACAAATAAACACACAATAAGTGTGGGAGACTTCAAAACCCCACTGACAGTATTGGACAGATCATCAGGACAGAATACTAACAAAGATACTCAGGACCTAAATTCGACACTTGACCAAATGGACATAACAGATATCTACAGAACACTCCACCCAACAAAAACAGAATATACATTCTTCTCATCTGCACATGGCAGATATACTAAAATTGACCACAGACTTGGCTAGAAAGTAATTCTCAACACATTAAACATATCAAAATTATACCAACCACACTTACAGACCACAGCGTAACAACAATGGAAATCAATACCAAGAACATTTCTCAAAACCACACAATTACAGGGAAATGGAACAATCTGCTCTTGAATGACTTTTGGGAAAACAATGCAATAAAGGCAGAAATTAAGAAATTATTTAAAACTAATAAAAATAAACACACAACATACCAGAATCTCTTGGACATAGATAAAGCAGTGTTCACAGGAAGATTATAGTGCTAAAGACCCACATCAAAAAGTAAGACCACAAATTAACAACCTAACAGCACACCTAGTGGAACCAGAAAAACAAGAGCAAGTTAACTGTATATTTTTGTATTTTTAGTAGAGACAGGATTTCACCATGCTGACTGGGCTGGTCTCGAACTCCTGACCTAAAGTGATTCACCCACCTCAACCTCCCAAAGTGCTGGGATCAGAAGCGGGAGCCACTTCACCCAGCCAGAACACAATTTTTGAAATGAAATAATCAAAATCGAGCTGAAGTGAATGAAATGCAGATGAAAAAGCCATAAAGATCAATGAAACCAAAAATTGTCTCTCTTTGATACAATAAATAAGATTGATAGATCTCCAGCTAGATTTATAAAGAAAAAGCGAAAGACAATCCAAATGAACACAATAAGAAATGACAAAGTGGATATTAACATTAACCTCAAAGAAACACCAAAAAAACTCTCAGAGACTATTATGAACACCTCTATGCACAAAAAGTGGAAAACATAAAATAAATGGATAAATTCCTGGAAGTACAAAACCTCACAAGATCAAACTAGGAAGAAATTGAAACCCTGAACAGACTGATATCAAGTTACAAAATAGAATTAGTAATGAAAAACCTACCCACCAGAAACAGTCCTGGGCCGGATGGATTCACAGCCGAATCTTATTAATATCAGTTGTATAAAGAAGAGCTGGTATTAATTCTACTGAAACTATTCCAAAAAATTGAGGAGGAAGGATTCCTGCTTTACTCATTCTATGAAGCCAGTATCATTTTGATATCATAACCTGGCAGAGACACAGCAAGAAAAGAAATCTTCAGGCCAATGTCCCTAATAAACATAGGTGCAAAAATTCTATATCAAATGTTAGCAAACCGAATCCAACAGCCTATCAAAAACTAATACACCAGGATCAAGTAGGCCTTACTCCTATGATGCAAGGTTTATTCAACATGTGCAAATCAATAAATGTGATTTATCACATGCACAGTACTAGAAACAAAAACCACATATTATCTCAATAGATGCAGAAAAGGTGTTTGATAAAATTCAACATCTTTTCATGTAAAAACCCTCAACAATCTAGGCATTGAAAATACACACACCTCAAAATATTGAGTCATCTATGACAAACTGACAGTCAGTATCATACTGATAGGTAAAAGCTGGAAGCATTCCCCACTGAGAACCAGAACAAGAAAAGAATGCCCACTCTCACTGTTCCTTTTCAACATAGTACTAAAATTCCTACCCAGAACAATCAGGCCAGACAAGCAAATAAAAGGCATCCAAGCAGAAAGAGAGGAATTTGAACTATCTCTCTTTCCAGAGGATAGGATTCTACACCTAAAAAACCCCACAGTCTCTGCTCAAAGACTCTTATGTCAGATAAACAACTTCAGTAAAGTTTCAGGATACAAAATCAATGTCCATAACTCAGTCGTATATCTATACACCAACAACTTCCAAGCTGAGAGCCAAATCAAGAACACAATCCCATTCATGATAGCCACAAAAAGAAAATAAATAGATATCTAGGAATACAGCTAACCAGGGAGGTGAACGATCTCAACAGCAAGAATTACAAAACACTGCTGAAAATAATCAGAGATGACACAAACAAATGGGAAAACATTCCATGCTGATGGATAGGAAGAAACAATACTGTTAAAATTGCCATATTACTCAAAGCAATGTAAAGATTGCATGCTCTTTTTATCAAACTACCAAGGACATTTTTCACAGGATTAGAAAAAAATTGAAATTTATTTAGAACCAAAATAGAGCCAGAATAGGCAAACCAATTATAAACAATAAGAACAAATATGGAGGCCTCCCACTACCTGACATCAAACTATATTTCAAGGCTACAGTAACTAAAACATGGTACTGGTACAAAAAGAGACATATAGACCAATGGAACAGGTTGGAAAACCAAGAAATAAAGCACATATACAACCATCTCATCTTCAACAAAGCCAACAATAACAAGCTATGGGGAAAAGACTCCCTATTCAATATATGGTGCTGAGATAACTGGCTAGTCATATACAGAAGATTGAAACTGGATGCTTACCTTTCACCATATACAAAAGTCAACTCAAGGTGGATAAAACACTTAAATGTAAAACTTAAAACTATAAAAATCAAAGAAGAAAACCTAGGAAACGTCATGCTGGAAATAGGACCTAGCAAAGTCTTCACGATGAAAACTGTAAAACAATTGCAACAAAAACAAAAATAAAGTGGGACCTAATTAAAAGCTTCTGCAAAGCAGAAGAGACTATTAACAGTAAATAGGCAACCCACAGAATGGGAGAAAATATTTGCAAACTATGAATCACACAAAGGTCTAATAACCAGACTCTATAAGGAACTTAAACAAGCAAAAATCAAACCACCCCATTAAAAAATGGACAAAGTTTATGAACATATACTTCTCAAGATAAAGCATATACATGCTCAACAAACATACGGACACATGCCCAACATCACTAATCACTAGGAAAATGCAAATCTAAGTCACAATGAGATAGCTTCTCACACCAGTCAGAATGGCTATTTTTTAAATGTCAAAACAACAGATGCTGACCAAGTTACAGAGAAATGGAAATGCTTACACATTGCTGATGAGAGTGTAAATTAGTTCAGCCGCTGTGGAAAGCAATTGAAGATTTCTCAATACTTAAAATAGAAGTATTCTACAATAGTAGTTGTAGAATACAATCCCATTATTTTATATATATCCAAAGGAATATAAATTGTTCTGTCATAAAGAGACATGGACTTGTATGTTCATTGCAGCACTATTCACAATAGTAAAGACAAGGAGTCAAACTAGATGCCCATCAATGTTGACTGGATAAAGTAAATATGATATAAAATCTCCCATGGAATATATATATATATATAAAATCTCCCATGGAATACTACACAGCCACAGAAAGAATGAGATTATGTCCTTTGCAGCAAGACAGATGGAGGTGGAGGCCATTATCAGAGGCAAATTAATGCAGAAACAGAAAACCAAATACCACATGTTCTCACTTATAGGGTCGGGGGCTAAATATTGAATATACATGGACACAAAGAAGAGAACAATAGACACTGGGGCCTACTTGAGGGTGGAGTGTGGGAAGAGAATGAGTATTTAAACCCTATCTATCATGTATTATGCTGATCTCTGGAGTGACGATATTATCTGTACATCAAGCCCCTGTGACGTGCAATTACCCATGTAACAAATTTGCACACATACCTCTTGAACCTAATAGGTGGAAAGAAAATAAATAAATAAATAAATAAATAAATAAATAAATAAATAAAAATATATTTTTTAACTTAAAATAATGAATATAGTAGCTTTCAAATGTATCTAACCTCCTCCCAGAGACCACGGTTTTGCATTTTTTACCATCCTAAGTTGGCAAAGTTGCTACGTATTTTATATTTTAGAGTCATTTAATGATTTATATTCTAAGGAGGAAGGTAAGATGATCCTTAGAATACCCTACCAGTAGATAAAATTAACCAGTTTTTTTTGGGGGGGGCAAATATTGAGGATTTTATGTATAATTTTTGGAAAATCTTGATTATATTTTACTTTGGGAGATGGAATAGGGTCTTGTGTCTACTTTACCCTTTGCAAAGACACAAGGATAAAATGCTCCAGGGAAATAGTCATTGCCAGAGTTATTTAGCTTTCTCAGGTTCGTTTCAGAAATGGGCTCATTCTCTCCGGACACCGTTAGAGAATTAAGTGATTGCTTTTCCCTAAAGATAGAAGTTTTTTTTCTTCACTTACCAGGCCTATGGACACAATAATGTCATATACTGTCATTTCTATTTAATATATAACATTTTATGGAGTACTTGTTCTGCATTGACTAGTCATTTTTTAATCCTTGTAGATTTTCCATACTAAATCTGCATGTTAGAAATAATTACCACATATATAAAACTTGCCTTTACATTTTAAAGATCTTAAACTAATTGATGTTATAAAATATATGATGGAGAAAAATTCACAACCCAAGTTTCCTTTAAATAAAAAATGAACACGGGACTTGTTTTTGTTTGCAATGAATATATTGCTGCAATTTCACTTCATATTGGATGTTAACAAAAAATATCTGCAGTATTTACTACAGGAAAATATGAAAATAAAAAAAAATATTATCCAGAGCTGCTCCACTTCTCTGACCATCTGCATTTTTATCTATAGTTTCCTTGCATCATCTCATGTAGGTATGTTCTGTGAAGAATTACCTCATGTTCATTCTCTTGAGAAACCTTCATTTTTT
Source organism: Mandrillus leucophaeus (assembly GCF_000951045.1). NCBI lineage: Eukaryota > Metazoa > Chordata > Mammalia > Primates > Cercopithecidae > Mandrillus > Mandrillus leucophaeus. Next base: position 348,727 of record NW_012105032.1, read on the forward strand.
ATTCTGATACTTAATGGTTTGGATTGTGTTACTTTATCTAGGTGACACATTTGCATTTCTCACGGCAATTTCTTAAAAAGCAAGTGCTACTGCTGATGAGAAAATTAGGACCAAAATAACCCGAGAATGCTCTTTTGGAGGCATTATACATATTCCATGTATGAATTATGTCTGTCTTGAATATCGGAAAGTGTTATTTGTGTACTATTTTCCAAATTTTACAGACCTTCCTTTCAGGAACATTTCTTCTTCTACATCACATCTAAGAAGAATGTATTTGTTTGAAAGAAGAACAAGCTTCTGTATTTAAGTGAAACAAGTTTACCTTACATCTCCAATATATTTCTTTGTGTGTGTATTATACACATATGTGTGTGTATATATATGTATATACACACACACATATATATACACAAACATATATATATATATATATGCAGATTAATTACATTGGATCACTTTGGATCGCTTTTTATCATGAAAGAGGCAATGTTTTCTTACCGGGCTAGATACTTAAACTGGATATAGATTTGCCTCTTCTGTGTGTATTATACACACGTGTGTGTGTATATATATACACATATACACACACACACACATATATATATATGCAGATTATTTACATTGGATCACTTTGGATTGCTTTTTATCATGAAAGAGGCAATGTTTTCTTCTTACCAGGCTGGATACTTAAACTGGATATAGATTTGACTCCTCTGCTTGCAGTGCTTTGGTCATAACTGTCATCCACAGATCTTAACAATGTCTTGTTTACCAGAGCATTGCTTCTGGTCAGGAAACTCACTTCACAGCAAATGAAGTGTGGCAATAGTTGCACATTTATGGAATTCACTATGTGTACCATATTTCCCACTGCTACGGTCTGAATGTTTGTCTCCCCCTCCCTTAGTTAATACATTGAAAACCTGATCATGAATGTGATGATATTTGGAGTTGTGGCCTTTGAAATTTTATTAAATCATGAAGTCAGAACCCTCGTGGATGGGATTAGTGTCTTCGTAAATGAGGCCTGAGGGAGCTTGCACACCCCTTCTGTCATGTTAGGATACAATTTGGAGATGCCAGCTTTGAAGAAGAGAGTGAGCCCTCACCAGGTGCCAATCTGCTTTGACCTTGGATTTCCCAGTTTCCAGAGCTGTGAAAAATGAATTTCTGGTGCCTACAAGCTACCCAGTTTTTATAGTACTTTGTTATAGCAGCCCCAATAGACAAAGACACTCACTATTTTGAAACAGCCAGCTTAATAAAACAGTGAAGTGGCCCTTTAAAGACTCAATTACAGCACAAGCTAGATAGTCATACCTTGCTGTGTTAGTCCATTCTCATGCTACCACGAAGGAATACCTGGGACTGGGCAATTTATTAAAAAAAAAAAAAAAAAAGCACAGTTCCACATGGCTGGGGAGGTCTCAGGAAACTTATAATCATGGCACAAGGCAACTCTTCACAGGGTGACAGTAGAGAGAATGAAAGACAGGCTAGCAAAGGGGGAAGCCCTTTATAAAACCATTCGATCTTATGAGAACTTACTGAGTATCACGAAAATAGCATGGGGGAAACCATCCTTATATTGTCAATTACTTCCTCAATTACTTCCCACTGGGTCCCTCCCATGACATGTGGGGATTATGGGAACTACAATTCAAGATGAGAGTTCAGTAAGAACACAGCCAAACCATATCATTCTGCCCCTGGCCCTTCCCAAACCTCATGTCCTCATATTTCAAAAAACAATCATGCCTTTCCAACAGTCCCCCAAATTCTTAGTGCATTCCAACATAAACCCAAAAGACCAAGTCCAAAGTCTCATCTGAGACAAGGCAAGTGCCTTCTACTTATGAGCTTGTAAAATCAAAACCAAGTTATTTACTTCCTACACACATTGGGGATACAGTCATTTGGTAAATATAGCCTTTACAAATGAAAAGGACAAATAGCCCCCAGATCAGCTTGGGAACTCACTTTAATAGTAGACACTCTACAAGGTTGGAAATTCTGTTTGTGTTATAATTCAGCCACCTGCAGGATGACATTTTTGGTCTGATTTTCAGCAATCTAAGCTCTGTGGCTACAGGAGATAAGGGTTCATTTCAAGGCAGACATAGAAATTTTCAGGCCATTTATGCTATACTTGAGCCAAAAATTCAAATGCCTGAGCTTATCCTGTTTTTTACTGACTCTGTTCAGCACAATTAAGGGCAACCGGTGAATCCCATTCTACTCATTAGTTAGACAAAAATGTTATAAAATGTCAAATACGTAGTGACCCAGAACCTTTCTTCTTAAAACTATTTAATTAGGAGTATCAAATAATGATATTGTTCTTGTCTCTATTGCCACATCATGCTTTGGACTCCTCATGTTGTCTTTACTACTGGCAATTGTCATTAATGTCTTTAAATATAGTCAGATTAGAGAAAAATGCCAGAAATCTCAAAACCAGTTTATAATCTCATCCACACAATTTTGTTCTCTTAGGATGACTCGCAGTACCAAAATTTGTATTAGCCATTGTTCTCCAGAGAAACTGAATAGGATGGATAGATAGATGGATCAGTCTATAAAGATCTTTCTGTCTTTTGAGAGATTAACTTATTTTAAGGAATTAACTCACATGATTGTGTGAACTGGAAAGTCCCCAAGGCAAGCTAGCAGACTAGAAATTTTGGAAAGAGTTGGTTCTGCAATCTTGAGTTCAAAGGCAGTCTGGAGACAGAATTCCTTTCTCCTCGGGTGACCCTAGTCTTTTCTCTTAGGTGTTATAAATAATTGGACGTGTACCATGTGCATTGTGCAGGCATGGTTTGTTTTATTCGAAGTCTAGTGATTTAAATGTTAGCCACATATAAAAGATACCTTCACCACAAAATCTAAGCTAATGTTTGAGTATAAAAACCAAAACCGGGCACCAGAGGCTAGCCAGGTTGACACATAAAATCAACCATCATGGGCTGTATCTAGTTTGAGGCAATTATGAAGAATACTGATATGAATATGTATTCAAACTTTTGTACAAATATGACATGTTTTTATTTTCCTGTATATACACCTAGGGTTGGAAAGGCTGGGTTATATGCTAAAAGTATGTTTAACATTTTCAGGAACTGACAAATTATTTCTCAAAGTAGCTATACTGTTTAAAATCTCATTGCAAATGTAAGAAAGCTTTAATTCCTTTACATTATCTCTTATGTGTGTGTGAAGTGGTAACTCGTAGTTTAGATTTGCATTTCCCCAATGAGTAATGATAGATACTGAACATTTTTTCACGTGTGATTGAGTATTTGAATATCTTCTTTGGATAAATATCCATTCAAATTGTTACTCAAAATTGACTTGTCTTTTTGTTACTTTTTATTCCTGAATTGTTTTATTCCTGATTTGCTTTTATATTCTAGATTTATGCCTTTTATTACATACACAATTTGCGAGTATTTTTTTCCTGAGCTATAAGTTATTTCACTTTTTTGATGGTGTCCTTTGAAGCACAAAAGTTTTAAAATTTGGTGTAATACAACTTATCTATATTTTCTCTTGTTGCTTGTGCTTTTAATGATGTATCTAAGAAACGATAGCCTAAGTCACTGTCACAAAGATTCACATCTATTTTTTTTTAAGAATTTTATAATTTTAACTTCTTTGTTTCATTTGTAATCCATTTTGAGTTAATGTTCATGTATGATGTGAAGAAACAATTCAACTTTATTATTTTGCATGTAGATATCCAGTTGATTTAACACCAATTTTGGAAAATACTACTGTTTTCTGGTTGGATTTAATTGGCACAAATGTTGAAAATCAATTGTCTATAAATACAACATATTATGATTTATATTGTTATGGTTCCCTGTTAATTTGATTTTTAGTTCTCCATCTTGAGAGTGACCACAAGTTCTAACCATACCCTGATGAGAATTCAAGGGATTTGGTCGTGGATGTAGAGAGTATACCTTTTGTGGGATATTTCTTTACAGTGGTAGATAAACTAATGCTTAAGTATTTGACCCATGACTAAATGTTGCTCTCATGGAAATCTTGTTTATACTGGCCAACACCCTCTGCCTCTCATTTGTACTATGTCCAGTTTATTCTTGTCAAGATAGCCACTCTCTAAGAGAGAGCCTTGACTAGAAAGAAGGTTAGGTTCAAGTATTTGTGTCAGGTGAGATACAATGAAGAAATGAAGCCAAATAGCATAAAACAAAAGAAATTTATTCCTTCTACACTCCAGAGAGACTAGGAGTGCTAATAGGATGACAGGGAGAAGTCCAGAGGCACCAGGGAGTTCAACCGGCAAGGTGGGAGCAAGAGAAACAGAACCTGTGGGACTATGCCTTTATAAAATCCATGGGTATTATTTCTTAGGCTTTCCCACAGGAATTGTGGACTGCCTAGTTTAAAAAAAAACTCACTTGTAAAAGGATAACTTATTTACAGTACTCTGGCATTGACCACTGGGTTTTATCATAGTCAGCGACTGTGCAGTGTGTTAAGCTGCAGGTCAGTAAGATGAGAAACAAGTGGGATACAACCACATGGGGAAAGGAAGTTTTAACTAGGCCAGAAGTGATGGGGTTTGACTGAGTTACACACAATTTGTGTCAGGCCTAAAAACTGATCCTGAGGCAGCAACTTTATTAAATAAATTCATCACACAAATGTATATTTCTGGTATCTCAGTTCTGTTCTGTTGATCTATATGCCTTTGCCAATATCAAAATGCCTGGAGTACTAACATATTTTGAATCAGGATGTGTGAGTTTTCTAAACTTGTCCTTGTTTTTAAAGATTGCTTTTGCTGTTTTGGGGCCCCTGTATTTCCATATGAATTTTAGGATCAGCTTTTTTATTTCTGAAAAAAAAAAATAAACAAACAGCTCAGTTTTCAGTATGGATTTGACAAAATCTGTAGATCAATTTAGGGAATAATCTTATTTTAACAATATTAAGTCTTTTGTTTCAAGAACATGGATGTCTCTTTAATTATTTAGGTCTTATTTCACTTTTTACAGTAATTTTTACATTTCAGAGAACAATTCTTGTACTTCTCTTTCCAAATTTATATCTAAATATTTTACATTTTTGAAATTATTTAATATGGAATGGTTTTCTTAATTTAATTTCAAGTCATTTATTGCTAATATGTAGAAATCCAATTTATTATTGGGTATTCACCTTCTTTTATATGTGATTATCTCAATTATCAGTTCCAACAAATCTTTTGTACATTACTTAAACTTTTATATTTACTTAAAAGTAATTTTCAACTAATGATGTTTTATTTTCCTCTTAAATCTTAGTGTTTGTTATTCTTTTACGTTAAATTGCCCTGGCTAAAACTTCCAGTTAAATTTTGCCAAAGAATGGTGAGAACAGATTCTTATCTGGTTCCAGGTCATATGAAGAAAGCTGTTGGGTTTTTTTTTGTTTTTTTGTTTTTTTGTTTTTTTTTACCATTTAATATGATGTCATGTTTTTAGTTTTTATGGATGGCCTTTATAAAGTTGAGGAAATCATCTTCTATTTCTAGTCAGCTAAATTTTTTTTTTTATTATGATAAGGTGAGAGATTTTTACCAAACATCTTTTCTGTGTTTGATAATGTAACCAAGTGGATTTTGTACTTTAATACATTAATAAGGTATATTACATTTATTGATTTTTGTCTATTGGGCCAACCTTGCATTTCTAAGACAAATCTCACTATTCAATGCTGTATTATGCTTTTTAGATGGTGTCAGATTAGATATGCAAGTATTTTGTTGAGGATCCTTGCACTTAGATCTTGATTTTTTGGAAGACGTCTTATTTGACCCATGTGTTATTTAGAAATGTGTTGTTTAATATTTGGGGATTTTCCAGCTGTCTTTTCTGTTATTGATTTTCTAACTTAATTATATTGTAGTATGGATATTATTTTCGTAATTTCTATTCTTTTAAAAATATTAAGGTATTTTTATGGTGCAAGATATTGTCTATATTGATGAATGTCCCATGTGAGTTTGAGAAGAATGTGTGTTCTATGCTGTTGAAGTATTCTATGCATCTCAATTAGATCAAATCGAGTGAATGTGTTTATTCATTTCAACCACATTCTTATTGATTTTCTGCTTCCTGGACTTCTCGATTACTGAGAGATGAGTATTGAAATCTCCAACTATAATAGTGAGTTTGTTTCTCTTTGTAGTTCTATTAGGTTTTGCCTCACATATTTTGATGCTCTGTTGTTAAGTAAATACATATTAATAGTTGTTATGTCTTCTTGGAGAAATGACCTCTTTGTCATTATGTATGACTCTGTTATTATCCCTGATACATTTTCTTGTTCTAAACTACGTTTTATCTGGAATTAATGTAGTTACTCCAGCTTATTGCTACCATGATATAACTCTCGCTACCTCAGAGCTCTCAATATTTCTGTCTTTATATTTGATATAGTTTGGTGGTGTCCCCACTAAACCTCATCTTAAATTGTAGCTCCAATAATTCCCACATGTTATGGGAGGGACCCAGTGGGAGATAACGGAATCATGGGGACGGTTTGTCCCCATACTACTCTAGTAATGAATAACTCTCACTAGATCTGATGGTCTTATAAGGGGTTTTCCTTTTCACTGGGTTCTCCTCTCTTGTGAGCCGCCATGTAAGATGTGCCTTTTTCTTTTTGCCATGATTATGAGGCCTCTCCAGCCATGTGCAATTGTGGGTCCATTAAACCTCAGTTTTAAAAAATAAAGTACCCAGTTTTAAAAACCTAATTTTTTAAAAATAAAGTACCACAGGTTCTGTTTCTCTTGCTCCCTCCTTGCTGGTTGAACTCTCTGGAGCCTCTGGACTTCTTGCTGGCATTCTATTAGCACTCCTAGTCTCTCTGGAGCCTAGAAGGAATAAATTTCTTTTGTTTTATGCAGTTTGGCTTCATTTCTTCATTGTATCTCACGTAACACAAATACTTGAACCTAACCTTCTTTCTAGTCAAAGCTCTCTCTTAGAGAGTGGCTATCTTGACAAGAATAAACTGGACATAGTACAAATGAGAGGCAGAGGGTGTTGGCCAGTATAAACAAGATTTCCGTGAGAGCAACATCTAGTCATGGGTCAAATACTTAAGCATTAGTTTATCTACCACTGTAAAGAAATATCCCACAAAAGGCATACTCTCTACATCCACTACCAAATCCCTTGAATTCTCATGTCTTTATCAGTAGCATGAAAACTGACTAATACAATATTTAAAGTGGATTTCTTGTTAAAACAATAGCTGTGTGTGTGTTTTTTTTTAATCCACCCTGACAGTCTCTGTCTTCTTACTGGTACATTTAGATCATTCCCATTTAAAGTGATTATTGATATAGTTAGATTAATACCTGTCATATGTATAACTGTTTTCTGTTTGAGGTCCATCTTCTTTTGTTTTCTACTTTTTTTTCTTCCCTGTCATTAACCAAAAGCAATATGAAATTTCATTTATTACCTCTCTTATCATGTTAATTAAACTTATTTTTAACACATTTTTGTGCCTAATGTAGAGTTTGCAATATATATTTATAACATCTAATTTCCACTTTCAAAGAATACTGTCACCATGGAGATTAGGATTTCAGTGCATGAAATGGGGGGCATAAACCTTTTGTTTATTGCAGTGATTGATGTATTTTTTCTTTTATTCTGTTTCAATACAGATAAATGTTTGTAAATATTGTTAATTTTCCAAAAAATCACACTTTTGGTTTGTTAAGGTGGAGACTGAGGGTTTTATTTCAGAGTTTTTCTGTACTAGTTCTTCATAGCTATAAATTATGCTCTTAGCACTGATTTAGCTGAATTCCATTACTTTGATATGGTGTATTTCTGCTTTAATTCAGTTTAAAATTTTTCTAATATTCCTTGTGAGTTTCTCTTTGACCCATTGATTATTCAGAAATGTGTTGTTTATTTTCAAACGTTTGTAGAGTGCCCGAATGTTGATCCCTAATTATACTGTTGTCAGAAAAAATACATTTTATAATTCAAATTTTTAAAATTGCACAAGACTTTTTTTCTTTTTTTTTTTTTTTTTTTTTTTTTTGAGATGGAGTCTTGCTCTTGTCACCCAGGCTGGAGTGCAGTGGCGCGATCTCAGCTCACTGCAACCTTCACCTCCTGGGTTCAAGCAATTCTCTGCCTCAGCCTCCCGAGTAGCTGAGATTACAGTCACCCGCCACCACACCTGGGTTAATTTTTGTATTTTTAGTAGAGACAGGGTTTCACCATCTTGGCCAGGCTGGTCTTGAACTCCTGACCTCGTGATCCACCTGCCTTGTCCTCCCAAAGTGCTGGGATTACAGGCGTGAGCCACCATGCCTGGCCCACGTGACTTTTTAAGGCCAAATATATTGCCCATCCTGGAGAATATTCCACATGTGCTTAAGAAAAATATGTACTGTGCTGTTCCTGGGTTAAGTGTTCTAGATGATTGTTATCTCTAGTTACTTTATTATATTGTTCAAGTTTCCCATATCCCTGCTGATAAATCAGTTAGGCAAGTAATTAGCAAGGGAAAAATCATTCCTCTGCATAGATAGAACATGATCTTTAAAGGAGAAAGCATCACGTCTGTTTGTTTATATATTGTCTATGACTGCTTTTGTGCTACAATGGCAGAGTTGAGTAGCTATGACAGAGAATATATGGCGTGCAAAAAGTAAACTATTTACCATCTGTCCCTTTGCAGAAAAAGCTTCCTGGTCCCTGATCTAAATTATTTTTCAGGTATGAAATTGCTGGGTAAAAAGATACAAATCTTAAACTTTAGAAATATAGTCAAAACACTCTGTAATGTGGTTGTGCAAAATATTACTCTTTCATCTACGTGTATGATTTCCTGTGGCTTCATATTTTTTTTGCCAACACTTGGCAATGTCAGACAAAGATTTTGCTAGTCTGTTGACCAATATTGGCATGTCTTCATAATTATAATATGCATTTCTCAGATTACCAGTGGACATCCAAGTTCTTCCAGTTCTCAAGGGGGATGTTTCCAGCTTTTTACCATTCAGTATAATTTTGGCTGTGGGTTTGTCATAGACAGCTCTTATTATTTTGAAACATGTTTCTTCAATGCCTAGTCTGTTGCTGATTTTTATTATGAATAAATGTTTATCCAAAGTTTTTCATTTTTACAGTGATTTATTGTGTTTCTTAAAGTAAAACAAGAAAAACAAATTCTAAAATTATAACTTTAAATTAAGTGGTTAAAATTTCAGATGGCAGAGCCAATAATTGGTAACAGCTTCTTTAAGTTCATATTAATAGTCCAATTGAAAACACTAAAAACACTACCTGGCAATAGTTTGAAAGAATCAGAAGGGTTCCGTGAAGGGAAAAAAATATCCAAACATGAAAAATACCTGCAAAACACAAGATTTTCCTTTTCATTTTATAATCTAAACTTGTAAAATTTTTATAAATACATGATCATTCTACACAATGCAGATCTTCTAGAGCATTTCTAAAGGATATTACAGTTTTTGGTCTTAAGGAGTAAAGACTAAGATGGAAAAGGAGATGAAAACAGTGAAATCTGAGGAAGCAATACACGCTCTACACACAAGCAAACTGTAGTTCATTCAGTCAAGTTAGCAATTACAGTTCAGTACATGATTTTTTTTTCTTTTTTCATTTTATTTTTTTAAATTATACTCATGATTTTCAAGACAACTAAGAAATTAGGACACAGGTATTTCCCCTTCCTAAATTTAACAATTCTTTTAAAAGCTCTGATGTATCCATAAAGGAGTGTTGATTTTTGTGGATTTTTTTCCAAAAGGAAACAAAAGTTTTCATCCCTAAATTCACATACACAAGTTAAGTGAAACTATAAGGTAGTTTTAGACTACCCAGTGAAATAGAGTTGTTGGGACCATTTGAGGCAGATGCTACCCTCCTTAGTCAGTTCAAAACATGAGTCAGTAAAAGAAATGCACATTGGTGTGCCTCAAACAACTATAAAACATTTCAATATTCTTCAAATATCATGTTTAATTAACTCCTAAGGTAACAGACTTCTAGAATGTTGTGTCTTAATGGTGTACTTGAATCAATACTAGCAACAGAATGCAAAATTCAGAACTGCAATAAAAGCAAAATCATCATTAAAAAAAAAACCCAATCCTTATGTAAAAAGTGGGAGAACTGAGTGTGAAATACTAACACCAAATGTCTGAAGGCATAATTTTTGTTTGTGGAAGACAGAGTGAAGAGATAAATGCACCTAATCAAGACCAAATGGAAGACAGTGAAGAGTATGAAAAATGTTTAAAAAGGAAAAGGAAAAAGAAGAAGGAAAATGGAAAAGAGACCGTCAGCAAAAGAATTACTACACAGATCAAAAATAAGAGAAAATGAGGCATGTGCTTATGGCTCTTTTTTTTTTTTTGTCTGTCCTTTGTGTTCCTAAATAACTTAAAATGTACGTGGCATGTAGGCCACACTAGCAGGCAAGAACGAGCCTTGTCATGGATAGAGATGAAAGATCTGAGGCAAATGAATTGTTTTATTTTTTGTTTTTGCTTTTAATTCATACCTGAAAGCCTTGAATCCTTGCTAAATATTCCAGTTGTTTTTTGAAGGTTGTACTGGAGAACAAGGGGGAGTAGGAGAACTTCCTTTTAAACCTGTGGCTTCAGCTGTAGAAGATTTTCCATTCAGAAGGAGTTCCTTGGCAATTGTAGCTGAACTATTCGATGTGGGAGATATACTGAAAAAATAACTTGAAGGTTGGTTCATATCTCTGGGTGACAAATAGCCTAGAATAGTGCCAGAGATTACTTTGTGGCGGCTGGCTTCCCTCTCTTGATAAACATCAGGAGACAGATGAAGAATTCCTTTTAGAGTATTATTTGTTGGTTCAGGAGACCCAGGCTTTGGATCACTCCATCCTTTGTTTTCCCCTATTTTCTCAAGTTGATCCTGAAGATTAGTAGATGCTTTATAACCAAGTTGTAATAGCATTGGTTCTGCAGCTTTTTAAAATTTATTTTATTTATTTATTTATTTATTTATTTTGCCTATCTTTTTATTAGGTCCTGTTCCTGTAGCAGCTTCAGTGCCTACCTGCACATACATCACAAATTCTTGACATCGAGGCATTTCTCTTTCTGAAAGCAAAACATAATCTTGCTCCTTTTCCTTTTTGGCTTGTTGAATTTGCACCAGGCAGCTAATAGGGTTCATTCCTTGGCCATATTCTGGTCCGGCCTTTACTATTGTTTTGGGGTGTTTTAAAAAAAAATAGTTTTGGCTTTTCCACCACAGGAAGAGGTGGAAGTTTTTTAAGCTCCTGTAATATGGTGGTTGCAGCACGCTTCTTGGAGAGTGTTTTGCTATTTCCCTCTCCTTCTGTAGAGAACTCTCCTACTGACAGTCGAGTAGCAAAGCTTTTCATATGTGGTGGTCCACTTTCTTTAATAACCTCAAAACTAACGGACATATTTCACTTCAGATCAATTTCAAACACTAAGCTGATCTCAGACTTATCTGCATCTTTGTCATCATCCATATCCTTTCCTGATTCACCATTCTGAGGCAGTCTTTCTGGAATAGGTTCAATCTGCAGTGCTTGGAGGGCTTTCATTGCAGCATTGTGTCTAGCAGCTTGTCGAGTCTTTCCTTCCCCCCAAAATTCGTTATTTCCTACAGTGAGCTGAACATAAAAGATCTTAGGCATTGGGCAATGATACCTCTGATGGTACAGGCCCCGAAAGTTGTAATTAGCTCTATAACTTGGGAATGGCTTTGGATCTAATGGCCTGTAGATGGCAGGTTCTGCCCCTTTTCATAGCAAGCACGTTCAGTTCCGCAGTGAGTGTTATACTGCCTGGGTTAATGTTAACATTACTTTTGGGTGACTTCTAAACCGTTTTGAGAAGCGTAGATTCAGCCAAAGCTTTATTAGCAACAGGCTGTTGAGCCTTCTTTATACTGCTGCCTTCAGATTCCCATGTCCGCTCACCAAGACTCAGTTGCACTGAGAACATCTTTGAATGAATCAGAAGTTTATACTGGTGTTGGACTCTATTGAAACGGGCTAACTCATTTACCAGACACATTGCAGTTTTCTCTTTTGAGTTGGCCAATTTTATCTTGGAGAGAAACTGATTTATCTGAAGCATGTTAAGACAATATTGACCAAACTGCTGTATCTCTTACGGCTCCAAAAACTTCTGAGCCTTGGTCGAATTACTTTGTGTATCCTTGAGTTCTTCTTTTTCTGTCTTCTTCTTCTTTCCTCCTCCTCCTCCTCCTCCTTCTTCTTCTTCTTCTTCCTCTTCCTCTTCCTCCTTCTCCTTCTCCTTCTCCTTCTTCTCCTCCTCCTCCTCCTCTCTTCAGTCTTTAAAAAGTAAGCTAAAATCATCCTTGTGGTAGGCAGCCTCTGCACTCTGCCTCCCGCCGCCCTGCGACCTAGCGCGGCCATTGTTTGCTGCGCTGCTCCTGTAATTTGGCCTGTAGTTTGTTTTGTTTGTTGTGTTTTTGCCAGGTTTTAGTTTCAGGGTGATACTGGCTTCACAGAATAAGTTAGGGAGATGTCCCTTATCCTCATCTTTTTAGAAGAGTTTCAATAGAATTGGTATCAGCTCTTCTTTGTACATCTAATAGAAATCAGCAGTGAATCTTTCTAATGTGAGGCTTTTTCTGGTTGGTAGTTTTTTTGTTTGTTTGTTTGTTTTGTTTATTTTTTTTTTTCTGTTTCAATCTCAGAACTTCATATTAGTCTGTTCAGGGTTTCAATTTCTTCCTGATTCAATATTAAGATGTTGTGTGTTTTGAGGAAGTTATCAATTTTCCCTGGATTTTCTCCTAGTTTTTGTGCATACAAGTGTCCATAATAGTCCCTGAGATTCTTTTGTATCTCTGTGGGATCCTTTGTAATATCACCTGTCTCATTTCTGATTGTGCTATTTGGATCCTCTCTCACTTTTTCTTTGTTGATCTGGCTAGTGGCGTATTGATCTTGTTTATCTTTTCAAAAAACCAACTTTTGTTTTGTTGATTATTATGTATATTGGGATCTCATTTTGGTCAGTTTGCTAGCAAGGGCGAATATGTGACTGACCCTTGGCAAATTCATGTGGGTCTACAGCAACCTCAATTCTTGCCTCCTCAGAAGAAAAAATTTGACTGAGGGGTACAAGGCAGAAAAAGAGACTGAGGCAAGTTTCAGAGCACGGCAGAAGTTTATTAAAAAGCTTTAGAGTAGGAAATAAAGGAAGTACACTTGGAAGAGACTCAAGTGGGCACCTTGGAGGTCAAGTGCCCTGTTTCACCTTGAACATTGGATTTTATGTGCTGACCTACTTCTGGCATCTTGCACCCCTTTCCTTTCATTCTTCCCTTAGGGTGACCTACCTGCATGTGTGGTGCCCTGGTTGCACTTGGGAAGTGAGTATGTGCAATGTATTTACCGGAATTGTATGCATGCTAACCTGAGGCTTTCTTCCCTTTTGCAGTATTATGCCCCTGGAAGGTCGTACTGCACCATTTTGTCTCTTAATGCACACATTGAGCCCATTCACCCATTTCCTGAGATCTTATTGGAAGCTGCCAATTACCGATTTCAAGTGTTTTTATCTATTGGGAAACTGCCTCTTCCTGGTGTTGGCTGCAATCAATTGCCATTTTAGAGAGGCAATGTGACAACTGCCAAACCATCATCTGATGGTGGCCTGACCTTCCTACTGGCTGGGGGAGAGCCCTCTCCTGCGCTGCTCATGCCTGACCAGCTACCTACTGTAACAAGTTCAGCTCACATTTTAGACATATCACTTCTTCTTCTAGCTTTGGGGTTAGTTTGTTCTTATTTTTCTAGTTCCTTCAAGTATGAACTTTGATCATTAGTTTGAGATTTTTCCTAACTTTTTGAGGTAGGTATTTAGTGCTATAAACTTTCTTCTTAACACTGCTTTTGCTGCTTTATAGAGATTTTTATATGTTGTGTCTCTGTTTTTATTTATTTTAAAGATTATTTAATTTCTTCCTTACTTTCACTGTTTATCCAAATGTCATTCAGGAACTAGTTGTTTAATTATCATGTAATTGTGTGTTTTTAAGAGATATTCTTGGTATTAATTTCTGTTTTTATTCCGGTATGGTCTGAGATTATGGTTGGTATTATTTCTATTTTTTTGAATTAATTGAAACTTGGTTTATGACCAAGCATATGGTTGATCTTGGAGTATGTTTCATATGCAGATGAGAAGAATGTATATCCTCTTGTTGATGGGCAGAGTATTCTGTAGATGTCTATTAGGTCCACCTGGTCAAGTGTTGGGTTTAAGTCCAAAATTTCTTCTTAGTTTCCTGCCTAGAAAATCTGTCCACTGCTGTCAGTGAGGTGTTGACGTTCCCCACTTGTTATTGTGTGTCTGTCTAAGTGTTTTCATGGGTCTAGAAGTACTTGTCTTATGAATCTGGGTGCTCAAATGTTAGGTGCTTATGTATTTAGGATAGTTAAGCCTTTTTGTTTATTAAAACCCCATATAATTATATAATGAGGTTCTTTTGTCTTTTGTTACTGTTGTTAGTTTAAAGTCTGTTTTATCTGACATAAGAGTAGTGACCACTGCCCATTTAAGTGTCCTATTCACACGGTAGATCTTTCTCCAACGCTTTACTTTGAGCCTATGGGTGTCATTTATGTGCAGGATGGGTCTCTTGAAGACATTAGATGGATGTGTCTCTTTAAAAATCCAACTTGCAACTCTGTGTCTTTTAAATGGAGCACTTCAGTCATTTACATTCAATGTTCATATTGATATGTTAGGTTTTGACCCTATCCTGAAGTTGTTAGCTGCTTGCTTTCTAGTTTCAGTTGTGTAGTCGCTTGATATGATATTTCCCCCTCAGTGTCTCCAAGCATCTCCACAATTAACTCCAGGGCGTGGGAGAAGCAAAATGCTTTCCCTCAGCCTGGACTGCTCAAATTCCACAGTGGAAAGAGGAGTCACAGAGAGGTTCTTTGCCTCTCTCATGTACTGGGGCATAAATAGGCATCTAATAAATGTCATTGAATGGAGATTTCCAAGTCAGAAAGTCACGAAAAAGTATACTAACTCAGTGTTAAGTAAAATAAGAGAGAATCAGTAAACAATAGCTCTCTGCCCTGAGTTTATAAGACAAAATTTGAACAGAATTATTTCTACCACTTGGGGGTTATGATTAATATTGTTTAACATTTTCTAATGTTTACTCACTTTGTCATTTCTCATCTTCTAGATTTACTGATTTTTTTTACTGTGTACCCCCACATCCAAATGTGCAAACATACACACATGCATGAACCATAAATGTGTAAGCATGTATTCGCACACAAATATATTTTCTCTATTTCACTATTTATTTTATTAAAGCCTATCTAAAAATATTCCATCATATAATCCCAAATAACAGATGATATTATGTATGTGCAATTTAAGCTAATAATGAATAACTTTCATAGGATGCTAAGAAAGTATAGAATGAAATTAAATTAATGTTTCAAAACTGAAATCTGATGATATTTGATGCAAATTTACTTGTTTCCAGTGAACAGAAGAAAAAGTTCAGTAATGAAAAATACAGTTTTATGCTATAGTGTTTCAAAAATAAGAACTGAAGAGTTTCAGCTGGTCAACTAGGACTCACCTTAAACCTCTGAACATGACAATTTTGCTTCAGGAAATATGGAGATGTTCTCATCTTAAAATCAAAAGCAATCACAGATTTATATTACATTGTAGTCCTTATTAATACAAACTAATGTGAGGAAATAAGCAAATTTGAGATAAGGTGTAAGGTTCAATTTTATGAATACTGACATGTTTTATGAATAGTCTGACTTTTCACACTCCGCGGTTGAATATGAAGATAAGTATAAAACATCATTGAATAGGGACTTAAATTTAATTACTTATTTATAAGCCTGTGATAAATGCAATTAGTTTCACACAAGGTTTTTTTAACATATATATTTATATGTAAATA
>NW_012105032.1:366630-371298 GCF_000951045.1 Mandrillus leucophaeus
CACTCACCTCGGCCTCCCAAAGTGCTGGGATTACAAGCGTGAGCCAGCGCACCCACCCAGAATAAGAACTATTGCCTCTGTTTTATAGATAAAAACAACTGAAGCATCACAGTTTTTGTGACATCATAAAGATAACATAGCTAAAGGAGGTTTGTGGTAGATAGAATAATGGCCTTCTAAAGACATCCACATGCTAATTCCAGCAAACTGTGAACATTTTAGGTGAGATGGCAAAGAAAAATTTAAGTTGCACATAGAATTGAGTTGGCTAATCAACTGACCTAAAATAGAGTAATAAATGAATCCAAAATATTTCTCCCCAAAATATTGAAGATTGCTAAGTCAAAGACACTAAAAATGCAGGGGAACACTCTGCATCTGCCTCTCTTAGTCTGATGGCAGGATATAAATCCTTCATTACTGGAGACAACACTTTTTTGTCAGCTCAGAGAAAGCACCAGCAGATACCAGAGGAATTTGGAAAACAAATTTTACTATTTTCCCGCATTCCCCTGTTTTTTAAAAGACGAAAATTGCTCTCTCCATTACGTTATCATTATGCTAAGATTTATTGATCTTTTTAAAAATACTATTTAAGCAAGACCCCTAAGCCACTGCCTTGAGAGAGATTCTTTTGAACTGAGTTTTTCCCAGATGATGGATACAGCATGTGTCAATAAACTTTTGCTGGTTTTTTTTTGTTTTGTTTTTTGTTTTTGTTTTTGTTTTCTCTTCTTAAGCTCACTGTTGTTTCTATGAGAGTGTCTCAACTAAGAATTTATGAGGGTTAACAAAAACTTATTTTTTCCCTTGAGTTTCATGGCCACGAAGGGATTGAAAGAGATACTCTCCTCACTCTAGGGCCAATGGCTGGAATTCTGAAACCTGACCAACATTGGCAGAAAAATCAGTACTCCAGATCTCTATCTGCAGTGCTTGGTAGAAAAGGGAAGGTATTTTTTTTTTTCTTTTCTATTTTTTTTCCAAATTCAAATAACAGGAGAAAATCATTTGTATACATTTGCTCTTAGATATAGTAACACTGGTGTTTTTATTTTGCCTTATTGGTTCAAGTTGCTTTGAAATACATTGATTAGCTATATTTAAAACAAATCAATTTTTTAAAAGAAGCTCTGTTTCCAAGTTCCTGTAAATTCATCACGATATTTACAAAAAGTACTTCAGTTTGACTGGAAAAGCCATTTTTGTCCAGTGGAGATGTAAATCTTACCACATCTTTTAAATGTTGACTTCCAGGTAATTAATCAGCATTCCAGCAGAGACCAGATTTAAAACAGGGTTAAAGATCTTTAGATCCACCAGAACATTTCTTTCCTCAGTGGATACCTTTAGCTCAAAAGAGAAGTGTTTGTAAGAATTAGTTTACATTGCTTGTTTTAAATTATTTGTAGGTCTCTTGACTTACTGTGGAATCTATTTGTAATCTTTTCTATTGGACAGCTTTTTATTTACTGTCTTACTGTTTGTCTCTTTTAATTTTCCATCTATGGAACACACAGTGTTGTTGGGTCTTTGTGTGAGAATGGTTAACTGAAACCCTAGAGAATGTTTCACATTCTTTAAACTATCATTGGAAATGGTTTGGATCTTGAAAAGGTTGCAGCCCTTGTTCCCTCTTTGAAGACCTTGGTTAAAGCTATAAAAGCATTTTTGGTTTTGTTTTCATGTGTGCTTATTTGCCTTGGTTTTGAGTCATTTTTTTTTCAGGCATACCATTCATTTAAAACCTTGATTTATGCTTAGAGCATGATAAAAACATTTTGTTTGTTTCTTCATTTTTCTCTCCTAAGCTAAATGGGACCATATACTCAAGAAGGAAATAAACACTTTATTAAAACATTTTAGAGACAATCAACTCTAATTCAAAGCAGGCAAATATTTTGATTTCCATCTTAGCTAGATATGTATTGCCTGATATAAAAGAATAAATTGAAGCTAGTGCAGTTAAATGGATGGGTCAGCCCTGGATATTGTTCAGACTGCAGCAGTTTTTACAGGAATTGAAAGTATTTTTTTTCGTACAAATGGAGTCATTACATAAACAAAAATACGCCTCTACAAACATTTTAAAGTCCATGTACTTATTTCAAAATGTTTGCAAATACTTTAAAAGAAAATCAGGATATTGGAAATGGTACTGTTCACTTTTTAAAAAGGCAAAACAGTGATAACCCTAGACCTTCAATAGGCAAATATTCCCCCTCTCACCCCAAAACTTTGTTAAGTTTATCCTAAATCTGTCTTCTTACTTATTTTAAGCTTGAACTTAGATTTCTTCATACATAATAAACTGTAACCTAACTGAATAGGTAAACACACTATAGCTTCCTCTTGTACCAATCTCATCATTTCAGCCAATCACAAGTGGCCAACTGTTCAAACAATATTCAAATAAGGCAAATGTCAAGCTATAACCGCTGCTTTTGTACCTATACTTCCATTTCCTGTATGACACTTTCCTTTTTCTAGCTATAAATATTTTCCAGACATGTGGTAGCCCCAGAGTCACTCTGAATCTATTCTGGTTCCAGGGGTTCTAGTCACGAATCATTTTGTGCTCAAACTCTAAGATTAATTTGTCTAAAATTTTTCTTTTAAAAGATAACATCAGGGGTGGGATGCAATGTAGAACTTCCAGTGAACCCCAGGAGCATCCAGTGACCAAGTGAGGTCCCTGCTGGGTCCATTGTGTCCATTGCTCTCTTGCAGCAACTGGAGATTGTGAGTAAATTCTCTCTCAAATTCTGAAGTTCCACAGATCTGTGTTTGAAATATTTGAGTTTGCTTGAGCAATTTTTTTTTTCTTTTTTTTTGGAGACTGAGTCTTGCTCAGTCACCCAGGCTGCTGCTGTGGTGCTGTCTCGCCTCACTGCAACCTTTGCCTCCCAAGTTCAAGTGATTCTCCCATCTCAGCCTCGCAAGTAGCTGGGATTACAGGCACCTGCCATCATGCACGGCTAATTTTTGTATTTTTGTAGAGATAGGGTTTCACCATGTTGGCCAGGCTGGTCTTGAACTGACCTCAGGTGACCCACCCGCCTCAGACTCCCAAACTACTGGGATTACAGGCATGAGCCACAGCGCCCGGCCTGAGCAATTTTTTTTTTTTATACAGTCTGTGTTCAGAAGTCACAGTGGAAATGACTGGGTCCAGGATAAAATTGGATCTGGTAATTAACAGGATTAGATAACAGCTAGATGCTTTGGATATCTGACAGTGGTAGACAGAAACTTGCAGTAAATGACAATACAATAGTGGTATGAACTCCAGTTTTTGGAAATGTGCAGTATTTTTTTTGTTTTATCCCTTTTATTTTGTTGTGATTCTTGTGAGCTTAGAGAAAAAAAAATTGATCAAGAGGATCTGTGAGCCAAAGCCAATATTCAAAGTAAATATTGGACTCTTAATTTCTACGGAACTGAATACTACCTCTTCTATCTACACCTACATTTGCACTTATAAGTATTAGACCCTAAAAACAGCAAATGCTTACAAAAAAGGCAAAATTATACTAACAATAATTTTAAATTACAGCAAAATGTTCTAAATGAACAACACTGCACTTTAAAAAATGAATTTAATAATGAGACCTCTCAAATTAGTTTAACACCAGGGATGCTTACTGATGTGCAGAAGCTTCTAAAAATTCAATATTTTATTGCCTTTTAAAAAAAGACTCTTTATAAAAGGCAAATAAAACACTGAAGCAACTAATTGATAAGAAATAATGAATCCATAAGCCTTTGGATTAGTTTGCTCTGAAGCTAAAAAGAAAGCTGGATAAGACGTCTATAAAAAGTAAGCTCTCGAGTAACATAGGCTTGCTTTTATTCTTCACAGCTATTCATGCTGAATCCAGACATAGAGAATGCTTTCTTCGCCATATTAGTTAATGAGTTCCACTTTGAAATAAGTAATTTCAACTAAGAAACCAAAGCTAAGTTAAGAAGACTGCCTGTTGAATCATATCAGTCTCCAAAACATACCTTAAAGGCATTTAGCTGACCATTTTGAAACCATTTTGTAAAAGAAATGTGCACTTATAAAGGAAATATCAGTTTGCAAAAGTGTATGCCTCTGCACCAGGAAGAAAGGGAGGACTGAGTCACTAGAAACTTTTGGCATTAGTTTTAATTTACATGACAAGTCTTACCTTTATTTAGGGTGTTTCTCCTTGCTATCTTGTCTTACCTTATACCATCCTTCCTTGGTTTGAGCAAATGACTGTACACTATATAGGCCTGAAATCTCAGCTCTGTGCTTTGGAGATATTAATTTTTACCTTGCTTTCCCTAAGAATCAGTTCATGATAAGAAGTGTACATTTAAAGCTGGGCAGCAACTGGAGATTGTGAGTAAATCATCTCTCAAATTCTGAAGCTCCACAGATTTGTGTTTGAACTATCTGAGTTTAATTGTTTTTTGATACAATCTGTGTTCAGAAGTCACAACAGAAATCGGACTGGGTCTATGATAGCACACACATGCAGCCCCAGCTACTCAGGAGGCTGAAGCGGTAGAGTCTATTGAGCCCAGAAGTTCAAGGCTACTGTGTGCGATGATCATGTCTGTGAATGGCCACTGCAGTCTAGCCTGGGTAACACAGCAAGACCTCGTCTCTTTTTTTTTTTTTTTTTTTAAAAAAAA
>NW_012105032.1:371563-375885 GCF_000951045.1 Mandrillus leucophaeus
AAAAAAAAAAAAAAAAAAAAGGAAAGTGTGAATTTATGGTTGCCTAGCTAACAATTGCTTAGGGCAATAAAAACAGGTAATTGGAAAGTTGATAGTCTGGGGGAAAAAAAAGTTTGAAAATTGGCAAATAAAAAGTTTAATGAAAGGTCTAAGATCTTCTGTCTATGTATCTATGTGCTATGCATATACAGTATTTCTATGTGATCTAAAACAATATTTGATAAATAAAGTTATGTTACAGTAACTTTAAATAAAGTTTTTTGGTAAAATAAAATAGGAATGTATTCAGAATTACCGGTATTAAATAAAATTTGACCTTTTTCCTGGGTCTACTTTTCAGACAGGCTTATATTGTCTATGATACACATTTAAAGTTTATAAAACTACTGCTTCTGTAATATTTTTTATACTTACTTGCTTTGTTTATGAGTTTATGTATTTGATTTTGAAACTTTAGATTCTGAGGCCTAGATAGGGGACCATGGTGAGGCCTGGGGACATATGTGTGGCCACAGTACCTGTGCTATCAGCTGTAGTGCAGAGCCAAGCCCCAAAAGACGCCATTCTCCCTGGCCAGCTCTGTCTCTTGGCCATGCTGGGAGGTTCAAATCCTCCAGTCATCCTTTTCACAGTTCTATCTACTGTCCTGAGCTTTACACTTGGTGTGTAAACTTAGGGCCCAAATGTATCCTGCCCTTCACCACTGTCCTTGGGTAGCAGGTGGGAACTTTGGACCCAAGATGACTGGAGAAGACATTAAGAAGTCTGCTATTGTCATAGCTTCAAAATTCTTTTTTGTAATTTAAATTCTGAAAGTCATGCTATGTTAATTTAATAATAATAAAATCTCAAGTCATTTCTAAGTAAGTTAAAATACTAAAACGAAAACAATTAATATTAGTTTAAGTGTATATATTTCAGTACCCTATTCTTGTATGGTGTAGGAAAATAAAATATATTTAGATCTATTAATAAACAAAAAATTGAGAAAGTATATCTTTCTGAAAAAGCATAAAATGGTTTTCATCTACAAATATCTATATAAAAAATTCAAAATTACTTACTTCCCAGATGTCTTTACTGGGAATTAGGGTTACTAAGAGTTAAAACATTATTTAATATATGTAAGTGAAACTACCGAATATAAAAGAAATAATTCTGTATACAGAATGTATTCAAAAAGTAGGATATGCTCTTGATGAGTAAATTTGCGAAGGCATGAAGATGTGTATTTGTCAAGAAAGAATAATCTTGTCTAGTTTAGAAGTTATTTAAAGATTGTTTCAAAATGAAGGAAAGATTACACAGATAAAACTAAATGGATACAAAAAGTTGGGGAAAGAAAAAAGAATAGAAAATATTTTATAAGAGGTTATAAGAAGCTTATGAATATCTTTTGTGATCAAAAGATAACAGATGTAATAGATTTGTTTATAAGGTTTTATTTAAATTAGCTTTAGTATTGATAACACACTAACAAAGAAGTAAAATTTAGTTTTTCCATTTGAACAAGAATTTCATGTAATAATAATAAGAGATAAATCTTTTTATGTTTAAACTATAAGAAAAAAGAGGGGAGATGAGAAATTCTCTCTTATGTTGTCTTTATTACATCTTTTATTGTTTGAAAAACTGAGTCTCCTCTCTGTGGAAGCGTAAAGCTTTTGCTTTTAAAATCCTTTCAATTATTACTTTGGCAAAATAACTGGTTATTATTATTATCATATTTTAACTAAGTGTTTTAAACCTTTGTTGTATTTGACAGGCTTTCAGAAATCAAATATTAAAATCAAAAATAACTATTTTAGACCCCAAACTAACTTTGGGAGATTATGTAGGGCGCCTGAGGCATCAAAAGAGAGTGAATAAATAGGCATATGTATATATTAGTACATACATATACTAATGGAAAATATATTCTTCTAAGAAATTATGAAATTATTTTGATCTACAAATACTTATATAAAACAGTTCAAAATTACTTTCTAGATTTTTTTTAAATAGGCATACACACACACACACACACACACACAGCATGAGTGGGGCACTTTGTTCTCTTTGTAAAAGCAGTTCAGTCAGCTGAATTTCTTTCTTCTTAAATCCCTGCTAACTATATGTGCTCCGTCTGCTTCTCTTCTTGTTGGCATATTTTTTGCCGAGAACTATGTAAAACTCAGAAAGGGGAGAATGGGATGGGGTGTGGAATAAAAAAGCTACATATTGGGTAGAGCACATTATACAGCGTTGAATTCTAGGATTTATGACAGGTGCACTAAAATCTCAGAATTCACCACTATATAATTCATCCATGTAACCAGAAATAACTTGTACCCCAAAGCTATTGAATTTTAAAAAATACTAAAAGAAAATCTCATTAGCCTTTGAGAAATCTAATACCTCTTCAAACTGGCTCCTCTAAGACTTGTTCCTCTATTCACTTTTGTCCATTTTTCCTTTTATAACATTTGATGACATATGAAGCACCTGCAAGAGACTCCTAATGACCCTAGGGCCTCTTAAAGAACAAAAATTGGCACCAGTGAGCCTCTTTTACTGGATACCCCTATTTTCTTTATGAAGTCCCACGAGTTGTGATTAGACAAGTCCCTTTCAAGTCTAACATTCTATTCTCTTTAACATTAATAAATATCCTTGATCTTTTTGGCTTTTACATATATGTGCTATATGTTGTGTTTACCTGTATGTATATGTCTATACATGTGTTGGTGTGTTTTTACATGGTACAAATTAAGTTAACGATAGACTATATTTCATAGTTTAAATAAATAATCCCAAATATTTTTCAAGTTCACGTAACTTGAGTAAATCATTTGGTAGGTCAGACTAGCCTAATTTTGTTGGTTTGATAGACAGTTATGTTTTCTGTGTTACCAGCAAAATATACATGTATATAACTTTAATAAAAAAATTAACTTCAGATGATGACTAGAATTGTCTATCATTTTATGCAATTTTTAAAACCTAATTGTAAGTAATAAATTACATAGATGTAAATGGGATTAAAGAGTACACATAAACTTTTTAATAATAATTATGTTTACAATATACTTACTTAAATAGGTTTTTCAAATATTTTTGGTAACTACACCTTAGGGTTTTTCCTAAGCTAAATTAAATTATGGTATTCATTGAATTTCTAGTGGTCTAGATATTCCAAATAAGAAATAATGCTAAAACATTAAGTACTAAATATGAGTTTAAGTTTATATGCATTTATGTATGCTAATTGCAGCACTGTTTACAATAGCAAAGACATGGAATCAAGCCAAATGCCCATCACCAGTAGACTGGATAAAGAAAATCTGATACATATACACCATGAAATACTGTGCAGCCATAAAAAGAAATGAGATCATATCCTTTACCGGGTCATGGATGGAGCCGGAAGCCATTATCCTCAGCAAACTAATGCAGGAACAGAAAACGAAACACATGTTCTCACTTATACATGGGAGCTGAATGATGATAACACATGGATTCATGGAAAATAACACACACTAGGGGCTGTCGGGGTGGGAGGGTATAGGGGGAGGGAGAGCATCAGGAAAAATAGCTGTTAAATTCTGGGCTTAATACCTAGGTGATAGTTTGATCTGTGCAGCAAACCACGACGGCACACATTTACCTATGGAAGAAACCTGCACATCCTGCACCTGTACACAGAACTTAAAATAAAAGTTGAAGAAAAGAACGTTTGTGTGCGTTTGGCTTCTTATTTCAGGGGAAAAAAAAGATATTTGAGTTTTTAGCAAATATGGCCTGTTCCACATTAGAAATTAATCTATAAATTGCCTATGTTTTTACAAACTATGAGATATGTATTCATGAAATGGTACATAACAAAATTGCTTACTTCTTAGGTGTTTCACTGAAAATTAGGGCTACTAAGATTTAAAATTATCATCAACCTATATAATTAAAATTACTAGCTGATATTTGAGGGGTTCTCTAGAGGCACAGAACTAACAGGATATATGTATGTATGAAAGGACATTTATTAAGGCGATTTGATTCACACGATCACAAGGTAAAGTCTCATGATAGGTTGTCTGTAAGTTGAGCAAGGAAGCCAGTGGTTGATCAGGCCGATTCCCAAAACCTCAAAAGTAGCGAAGCTTATATGCTGGATTATGTTTATTGATTTGCGAATGTTGAACCAGCCTTGCATCCCAGGGATGAAGCCCACTTGATCATGGTGGGTAAGCTTTTTGATGTGCTGCTGAATCCGGTTTGCCAGTATTTTATTGAGGATTTTTGCATCGATGTTCATCAGGGATATTGGTCTAAAATTCTCTTTTTTT
>NW_012105032.1:380135-381739 GCF_000951045.1 Mandrillus leucophaeus
TTTTTTTTTTTTTTGAGAAATGATTTTGCTCTGGTGCCTAGGCTTGAGTGCAGTATTGTAATCATATCTTACTGTAGCCTCAGCCTCTTAGATTCAAGGGTCCTCCTGCCTCAGCCTTATGAGCAGCTAAAACTATAGGTGTGTGCCACCACACCTCACCATTTTACATTTATTTATGTATTTATTTATTTATTTATTTATTTATTTATTTTTGAAACAATGTTTCACTATTTTGCCTAAGCTGGTCTCAAACTCCTGGCCTCAATTGATCCTACGGCCTCAGTCTCCCAAAATTTTGAGATTACAGGTGTGAGCCCTCATGCCTGACCTTTGTATTATGTCTTTAAGAACATTTTGGAAATGATGAAAGAACTGTTACAAATACAGGTTTCTGAAAACATTGAGATTGTGTCATTGGACTGGGTAAAAGTTGCCAAAACTCTAATTAAAAAAAAAAAAATGGCCTCATAAAATTACTAACCTAACAGCAAGTAAAAATATATATATATTAATTACATGGAACCCAACTGATGAAGGACTGAAATATTTTTATAACTTTTTTGTTTGAAATATTGCTGATTCTTTTTAGCTTTTGTTTCCAAGAGTTAAGACTTTCTTTTTTTCTCTTAAACTATCTACACCTTTTTAGTAATATTATAAATTATATATTTGTATGCAAAAATAGGACATTTATTTACCTTTCTCTCTACCTAATCTTTGCAGAATTCTAAAATTACTTGTGAGTATTCTTGTTTTTACAGGCAACATAATTATTTACATAAGTTCAATAAAAATCTGCTCCTATTGTGGCAAGACAATTGGAAACACAGGTGATATTGCCAAAGCTCTGACTGGGATTTCGCATTTGGAGATCTGACTAGATTGCCTTAAAGACCTAATGTTAACTTTCAGGAGCCAATAAAATAGTTGGGGAAACCGACTTGGTGCCTTGTGTACATGGTTCTCTTACAGGGTTTGTAGCCTTGTGGTAAATACAGAATATCACTTTCTGACAGACCCATGAACATCATAATATTTGGGGGACTTTAGGAAGAATTCACCCAGGTAATACAGATAAAATCTGATGGTGAGTCTGTGGCTTGGTGTCCTAGCCTCAAGAGGCCTTTAAAAGTCTAATCTGAAATTATTTATAAGAAGTTCCAGCGAAGCCAACTTAAAGAGTATATATGGACAATCACTCCTATTTCTGACTTTTATGCAAACAGTGAGACCAAATATGAGACTAAAACATAGTTTGTAAATAAATCAGACTTACTGTGATTACCTTTGGTAGGAATGAGGAACTGGAGAGAAAAAGTATGTTTCAGAAAAAATAACTGCAGAGTACTTTTTATTAGATTCTAGCCTTCTTTATTTCTTTTTAAGGCTTTTTTTTTTTTTTTTAACCTGCACAGAATCCTGAATTTTTAGATTCCTCCAGTATCTTTCTATGACTCTCTAGATTAATATTTTCAATTTTTCTTCCACCCCTTTCACTTGAAATCACTAGAAATTAAAACTGTACTTTCCCTGAAACCCTAAAGCTAGACAATTTGATATAAATTTTGGAGAAATCACAACAATTTATGGACAGAAAGTTCACT
>NW_012105032.1:387009-444329 GCF_000951045.1 Mandrillus leucophaeus
TGGGAGTTATACCTGATGTAAATGACGAGTTGATGGGTGCTGACGAGTTGATGGGTGCAGCACAGCAACATGGCACAAGTATACATATGTAACAAACCTGTACGTTATGCACATGTACCCTAGAACTTAAAGTATAATCATAAAAAATAATTAAAAAAAAAAAAAGGAAAAAAAAAGTAGGGAAGCTGACAGTGCAGCCTTCAGTCAGTGACCCAAGACTCGAGAGCCTCTGGCAAACCACTGGTATAAGGCCAAGAGTCTAAAAGCTGAAGAACTTGGAGTCTAATGTTCTAAGGCAGGAAGCATTCAGCACAGGAGAAAGATGAAGGCTGGAAGACTCAGCAAACCTGCTCTTCCATCTTCTGCCTGCTTTATTCTAGCCACGCTGATAGCTGATTAGATGTTGCCCATCCAGATGGAGGATGGGTCCGCCTCTCCCAGTCCACTGACTCAAATGTTAATTTCCTTTGGCAACACCTTCACAGACACACGCAGGAACAATACTTTGCATCCTTCAATCCAATCAAGTTGACACTCAATATTAACTATCACACTATCTGTAACAAAAATGATTCTTTATGCATAATGTATAAGAAAAATAAGATAGGAGGATGTGGCTTTTGTTGAAAGAGAAGTAATTTTGTCTACTTTGGATGTTACTTAAAATTGTAAAATAATTTTATGATATTAAAATTGAATTATAAAAAGTTATAAAGTGGTTATAAAAGGTAAATCTTATTTTAAAAATATGCATGATCAAACTGATTGAGTAAATAAATTTACTGTAAGAGTTTTTAAAAACGAGCCTTAACACCACCAGCACAACTAAGATTTAAAGAAGATTTTTATGTAATATTGATGAGACAGTAAAAGATTTTTCTCTAAGTGGAGTAAACAGGAAAAAATTTAAAAAGAAGGGAAAGAGAAACAAATTCTGTGTGCCTCCTGCTAATTTTTTAGGTCTTTTGATTTTTTGGAAAACTGAGTCTCCTATCAAAGAATACAGGATTTGCTTTTTGAAATTTTTGCATTATTTTCTTGGCTAAATTAATTACAGTTATTGTTTTATAGTGACCCGTAATCCTGTTTTGATTGAGTTTTAAAATATTTGACATATTTGGCAGGCTTTCCAAAATCAAATTTTAAATTCTACAATTAAGTCATTTTGACCTTAAACTCACTTTGGGATGCTTCAGAGGGCCCCTTATAACATCTAAAAAAAGAGATAATAAGTAGACTTATGGATACATAAATTATATAGGAAGAATTGTCAAATAAGAAATGATGTTTAACCTTCTTTGAGTTATATTTGTATAGATATGTTATTATGTGTTTCTGACGTGTCATGATATATGTTATCAGTCATATTTTGAGCCATTATTTTAGATTGTTTTAGTCCACAGAAAATAACCTAATTTCTTATCAATTGTGTTTTTAACCATAGTAATTTAAATCTTGTTTTCTACCCTTAATTGCCTTATTTTGATGCTTTTTTTCCTGAAAACTCTAGAAATCCTTCAGTGTAATGTCTTTTTTTTTTTTTTTGAGAAATGATTTTGCTCTGGTGCCTAGGCTTGAGTGCAGTATTGTAATCATATCTTACTGTAGCCTCAGCCTCTTAGATTCAAGGGTCCTCCTGCCTCAGCCTTATGAGCAGCTAAAACTATAGGTGTGTGCCACCACACCTCACCATTTTACATTTATTTATGTATTTATTTATTTATTTATTTATTTATTTATTTTTGAAACAATGTTTCACTATTTTGCCTAAGCTGGTCTCAAACTCCTGGCCTCAATTGATCCTACGGCCTCAGTCTCCCAAAATTTTGAGATTACAGGTGTGAGCCCTCATGCCTGACCTTTGTATTATGTCTTTAAGAACATTTTGGAAATGATGAAAGAACTGTTACAAATACAGGTTTCTGAAAACATTGAGATTGTGTCATTGGACTGGGTAAAAGTTGCCAAAACTCTAATTAAAAAAAAAAAAAATGGCCTCATAAAATTACTAACCTAACAGCAAGTAAAAATATATATATATTAATTACATGGAACCCAACTGATGAAGGACTGAAATATTTTTATAACTTTTTTGTTTGAAATATTGCTGATTCTTTTTAGCTTTTGTTTCCAAGAGTTAAGACTTTCTTTTTTTCTCTTAAACTATCTACACCTTTTTAGTAATATTATAAATTATATATTTGTATGCAAAAATAGGACATTTATTTACCTTTCTCTCTACCTAATCTTTGCAGAATTCTAAAATTACTTGTGAGTATTCTTGTTTTTACAGGCAACATAATTATTTACATAAGTTCAATAAAAATCTGCTCCTATTGTGGCAAGACAATTGGAAACACAGGTGATATTGCCAAAGCTCTGACTGGGATTTCGCATTTGGAGATCTGACTAGATTGCCTTAAAGACCTAATGTTAACTTTCAGGAGCCAATAAAATAGTTGGGGAAACCGACTTGGTGCCTTGTGTACATGGTTCTCTTACAGGGTTTGTAGCCTTGTGGTAAATACAGAATATCACTTTCTGACAGACCCATGAACATCATAATATTTGGGGGACTTTAGGAAGAATTCACCCAGGTAATACAGATAAAATCTGATGGTGAGTCTGTGGCTTGGTGTCCTAGCCTCAAGAGGCCTTTAAAAGTCTAATCTGAAATTATTTATAAGAAGTTCCAGCGAAGCCAACTTAAAGAGTATATATGGACAATCACTCCTATTTCTGACTTTTATGCAAACAGTGAGACCAAATATGAGACTAAAACATAGTTTGTAAATAAATCAGACTTACTGTGATTACCTTTGGTAGGAATGAGGAACTGGAGAGAAAAAGTATGTTTCAGAAAAAATAACTGCAGAGTACTTTTTATTAGATTCTAGCCTTCTTTATTTCTTTTTAAGGCTTTTTTTTTTTTTTAACCTGCACAGAATCCTGAATTTTTAGATTCCTCCAGTATCTTTCTATGACTCTCTAGATTAATATTTTCAATTTTTCTTCCACCCCTTTCACTTGAAATCACTAGAAATTAAAACTGTACTTTCCCTGAAACCCTAAAGCTAGACAATTTGATATAAATTTTGGAGAAATCACAACAATTTATGGACAGAAAGTTCACTGCAACACTTTATTCAAACTACAATCCGGGAAAATCTGTCAGAGTACCACTGCCTACCCACTACAATTGAAAATGGTCTGAGCTCACATCTAAAATATTCTCAAATGACTGCCTCAGACTAGTTTGTCGACTGCTCCATATATTAACTTTTTTATTTGGTTTCCAGAGAAATGCTTCATAAAATATCTGTTTGCCAATACCATGTAGAGACTAAATTGTGCTGAAAATCCACCTAAAATACCACCACTTTTCATGAGAAGCTACTGTTCAACAGAATTGACTATTCTCAGGACTAAGAGACTGAGGCAATAAGATATGGCACCGTTTGCTTAAATTTGTTTATGTCTACTTGTTCCAACCTATGTTTTTCTCCCCTTTGCCAAGTTGCTTATCTTAAAATCTGTAACCCAAATCTATCCAAAGCTAACAACTTGACTTTTAATATGTAAAACTTTCTGAGAGTAAATTTTCAAAGAAGAGAGTTAAATAAATTAAAACGTTTCTTCCCAAAATATTGAGGATTGTTAAGCTAAAGACACTTGATATGGAGGGAAACAGTCTGCCTCAGCTTTTATTGGCTGATGGTAGGACATAAATCTTTCCTTACAGAAGACAGCAGTTGCTTATCGGCCAAGAGAAGTCACCAGAGAAATCTGGGGACAGATTTTACTTTCTCACCTTTTCCTGCCTTTTAAAGGATTGGAATTGCTCTCGTCTTTGTTTTGTAATGATAGTAAAATGTATTGCTCTTTGTTAATATACAATTTAAGCAATCCCTGTAAGCCACCACCTTAAAACAGATACTTTTGATTTGAGGCCTATCCCACATAATGGGTATAGCACGTGTCAATAAACATCTGCTTTGTTTTTCTTTTTAATCTGGATTGTTCCTATGAGAGTGTCTCAGCTAAAACTTTTTGAAAGTTGAAAGAATTTATATTTTCTCCCCTTTGGTGACTATCTTACATTATCCAGGTGGACCAAATATAATCACAAGGGTTTTCAAAAGTGTTAGAAGGAAAAAATACAGTGAAAATACTAACAAACACTAATGCATACACTTTAAAATGATAAATTTTATTCTCCTTATACGTGAAATTTTTAAACACTAAAAAATATGCAAAAGATGTAGGTAATAGAGTCAAAGTCAGAGAAGGCAATGTTACAATGGACAGAATAATACAATGTGAAGGCTCAACTTTCACTTGCTGGCTTTGAAGATGGAGAAAGGGGCCATGAGCCAAGGAATGTGGGAAGCCTTTAGAAGCTAGACAAAGCAAGGAAATGTTTTACTTCTGAAGCCTCCGGAAAAGAATGCAACTCTGCCAACTCTTTGATTTTAGCCCAGTGATACTCATTTTGAACATCTGACACCCATAACCCTAAGGTAATAAACTAAGTTTGTTTGAAATCACTGAGTTTGTGGCAATTTGTTAGAACAGCAATCTAAAACTAATACAATGTGTAAGCAAACTTCTTAGTGAAGCACATTGCCTTTCAATAGAAAAAAAAAGAAACAATTGCTCTAAAACATTAAAAATATCAAAACATTACTGTTTATATTTTGGTTCAGAGATGGAAATTCTGTCCAAATGATATTTTGACTCAAATGAAGATCTTGAAGTTATTTTTGAAGTAGCCTGATGATATGGTTAGGCATTGTTTTCCCACCCATAACTCATCTTGAATAATTTCCACGTGTCAAGGGAGAGACCAGGTGGAGGTAGTTAGATCATGGAGGCAATTTTCCCCATGCTGTTCTCAGGATAGTGAATGAGTTCTCACGAGATCTGACGGTTGTATAAGGGGCTCTTTCTCCTTCCCTCCTCACTCTTCTCCTTCCTGCCACCTTGTTAAGAAAGTGCTTTGTCTCCCCTTCCGCCATGATTATGTTTCCTGACGCCTCCCCAGCCATGCTGAACTGTGAGTCAATTAAACCTCTTTCCTTTATAAATTGCCCAGTCTTGGGCACGTCTTTATAAAAACAAATGAATACACCTGAATTTTATAAAAATGCCAAACACATATTTTTTTTTTCCTTTTGTTTAAAAAGCCTGTATTTTTAAAACAACACTTTGGAAAATTAAACATAAGCCCTACTTTGAAAAGATTTTAATTTGATAATAAATTTGGATAGCAGAAAAAAAAAAATCTGAGTGTTTTTAAATCTTGAAACTAAGCATGAGGGCTAGAAAGTGGATTTATAAATAATATTTAGACAAATATAATATTATATTTGCTTTTAAATAATAAATATCCTTATATTCTTTGAAAATATAAAGACATCCAAAACATAGTTGGTAGTGAGGATTTGCTGCTGAAAGGAGTTGAATTTTCATCACCCAAATGCAGTTGATTACAAGGAAAACTTATTTGAACATGAAATACTTAAAGTGTTAGAAGTCTTATCTGAATATTTTAAATTGTCAAAATAAAAAATAAAGTAGGTTGCAACTTATGAAATTATTTACATGGGTATAGAACCAGAACCATGGTGAAATCTGTTTAAGGTAGTATAGGTGATATTGTTTGAATTTACATCCTTGCCTAAATCTCATGTAGAATTATTATCCCCAGTGTTGGAGGTGGGGCCTGGTGGGAGGTGACTGGATCATGTGGGTGGTCCTTCATGAAAGGGTTTAGCACCATCTCCTTGGTGCTGTTCTTGTGATAGTGAGTGAGTGAGTTATCACAAGATCAGACTGTTTAAAAGTGTATAGCACCTCTTTCTCCTTCTTCAGCAACGTGAGTTGCCTGCTTCTTCTTTGCCTTTCACCATGATTGAAATCTCTCTGAGGCCTCCCCAGAAGCAGATGCCACCATGCTACCTGTACATGCTGCAGAACTGTGAACAAATTAAGTTTCTTTTCTTGTAAATTATCCAGTCTTGGGTATTTCTGCATAATGTGTGAGAATGGACTAATACAATAGAGTTCATAAGGCCATCAATACTTTCCTATAATGTATTTGGAACAATTATAGCAGTTGTCATTTAGTCGCTCTTAATATAGATTAAAGTACCTATCATAATCAGTAGATATCCAGGGACTTCCTAATTAAAGCTATATCTTTACATCTAATAATAAACAAATAATTGTGTTTTAGTCTCATTTGTATTACCCACATGGTTAATATTTACATGTTGTTTAATAGAGGAAGCAAGTAATGACCGTGATTACACGGAAATTAGGTGTAATGCTAAAAACAATTATATATAGGACCTGAATTCTTTACAATTGTCACGAAATCATGCACAAAGGCACATCATCGTTCAACATTATTGCTAAATTAATTGTAATAGGAATCAAATAAAGTTGCTTATATTTGTCAAATTTACCAAATGAACATAGTACTAAGAAACCAGAACATTTATGCTATGCTTTCTCAGAGAACTGACATTCATAGACTCGGTTTAACTAAGAACAAATATACCTAATGGTGGAAAATTCATGTAAGAAATGCTAAACATATTTGCTTTTACAAAACTGTATATCATTGAGTATCATTTTGTCAATGATTACCCGCATACAAGCTGATTAGAGTGATTCATATGACTTCAATAAAACAATAGTAGTAAAAGAACCAAATGCCACTAACTAGTGAATATGCTGACCTTTAAGGCTAAGACAACCTCCAGACATTTAATAGTGCATCAAAATGCCCAATGAACGTGCTAAAAATAAAGAAATACTTATACTAAATGCATGCTCAACAAGAGGATTAATAATTAAATCCTCTTTAAAATCTTGTTATTTAATTATGTTTTATTTTAAAAAAGATTATTATTTAAAAAAACTTTTAAAAATTTTAGAAAGCTTATTATTCTTATATACTGGCTTAATTTTGACATATTGTATTGATTGTTGCCTTATTGTATCTCTTGTGCCATCAACAGAATGTCTAGGTAGACAATCTGAATATGGAATTATATGGTATGAATTAAGATAAAATTTTTGGAAATAGAGACAAGGAGAGGTGTGGGGGGAAGGGAGGGAGGGAGTGGGCTGAGGGAGAGAGAGAGAAAACCTGTAACAGGAAGGAAAGATGGAGTCAAAAAGAGATGGAGTTATAATGTATATGAACATATATTTTATGTGCATGTATGTGCTAATCACTTACAAACACTAGCTCCAGTCCTGAACCCCATCCAAAACAAAACAAACAAAAATTCTGCAACACAGCTGAAGATGAGGCAATGAGAAAACAGAATATTAGATAATTTGACTGTATTCTCCAAGTTCACAAATTCAGTTGGAGCCATATCTAGGAGTTGAATGTGGCCATTTGGTTTTCAAACCTTATAGGTTTTGCCATCTGGAGGTGCACAGTAAAATAGACAATTTTGAAACAAATGCAAAAAAGCCTTATTTGGCTGGGAAGAGAGCACTAAAATAGTAATAAAAATTCATACATTTAGTGACTATGGATTCAACCTGAGAAATGTACAGGAGGAAAAATATTTTCTTTCTCCACCTTTCATTAGTTCTTAGTTGAGACTCCCTATAACAAGAAACAGACTAACAAGAGAAAAACAAGAGAAAAACAGAAATTTAATAGCACGTATTCCTCCTGTACAAATCAAAATAATCCAGAGAAATGAGTAAAATTTTAGAGTAGATGTCAAAGAACTGTCTTAAACATCTGCTTAAATTATTATTGTTCTCTGAAACAAAGAATAAAGGGCATTGATTAAGACAAGATGGTCAGGAAGATTCAAAGATTCAAAAATACCGCTAGTCAGGAAGAGCATTGTCATACAAGAAGAGGATTGCTTTGCCTTCTCCATTGAATGAAGAGTCTCCAGTGATTTAGTTTCCTTTCTCTTCCTGGTGCAGGAAGACAACCTTACAAATGGATATTTCCTTTATAGATTTAAAAGTCTCTTACAAAAAGATAACTTCTCTGAGCTTCTCATTTATCTGAAGTTTCTTAAAATAACAGCTCAAAATAATCATTATGTTAGCTAGGCATATTTGAGGTGGCATACTCTGGTCTCCTATAGTCATATTTTTGGTGGCATGTCCTGAGCCTCATCAGAGACATTGTAAATTGCTGAAATATTTCACAGGAAATAGTGTGAAAGAGAAGCTTCTTGTGTTTATCTACCCATGCAAGTTAAGTATTTTGTTCAGATTTAGTTGGCATAGACATAAGATCTATAATAGAACCTACTAGTCTTCATAAAACAACAATCAATGATTTCTTCAACCCTTAAACTCAGATCACACTTTGAATATTACCACTAGAGAAGGAAAACCAGAAATTAAAATTCCACAAATAACATGTAGCCAATATTTCTTACACATAAACAAGATTGATAAATTGAGAGGAATGCTTGAGACAAACAGTGCCCTATTCATAAATGATACTTCTCTGAATTTATGATACTTTATTTAAAAAGAACATTTACAATATTAAGAACTGTAAAAATTACTAACAATGTGCTAGGTCAATACTTTTTCAAAAGAAAATTAAAGTGATAGCTTAAATGCCTCATGGCATATTCATTTATTTTGACTTTCACCCCCCTAAGCTAAGTTTTATGTTACTCATCTGCTGCCGTGAGAGATTGGTAAATATTAGCCCAAAACATCTGCACTTATTTTGTGACATCTCGTCAAATAATTATATATAATTATTAATTAGTTTTTATATATACTATATATTATTATTTTTATAAGGAAATAATACACAATTTTGAGTTTTACTCTGTGACTTTTGTAAACTCGCCTCCTTAAAAACATGCTTTTCACAATTTTCTGTCGATCAAGTACTATTTCATGATTGGGTATACTAATCATGTGTGACATATAATTTTAATTTCTGAGGTGAATTAATGGATTGGTGGTATTTATTGTAGTTACAATCAACACAATCATTGTGATTTAAAAATAAAAATAAAACATGTGACTCAAAGTAAGTGTGTCTTATTAACAACAACAAAACACCCTCTGCCTACCAAAAATGCCTAAGAATTCACTGAACACTGAGTATCCCTTCTTACTAGGACTCTGTTACATTTAGAGGTCAATAGAAGACATTAAAAAGGTAAAGTGTTGAGAATATCATTGAAACTGTGGTATAACTAAACTAAGCATATCATTGTCATAAGACTTTCGTATGAATTTATATGCTGTATTATTTTGTTTCTGCATAGCATTTCATTCCCATTCAATTGGGGAGTCACGTGACAGCCTATAATACATATATATTTTAAATTGGCATTAATTGAAAAATAAGGAATCCTAGATATTGAAGTATAAAGAAGTGACATAAGATTGGGATTTAAATTATAACACAAAAATATTTTTATGTGGATTTAAATTTCCTCAAGAAACTTCCTTCATTAGGGAAAAAATACACACTGCTTTCTAGAAAAATTATTTTGCTATCTTTTCTCAGTTAAAATTCCATCAGATAATCCAAATCCATCTGTACCAGCAGTGTGTGTGCCTAGACTGTGTCTCTTATCATAACAAAACTATTCCAACGTAACTCAATAATATGACTTATTTTTCACAAAGAATTCAAAATTATCTAATGCTTTTTTTATTAACTCTCAATAATAAATTTCATAGTAGTTCTGAAAACAAGATGATTTTCTAAATCTTCTGATAGAAAAAAATCAAATGTACTTAGTAAACCAGTTTCACAATGGTAGTGAACCACGTATTTATTCCTAGCTGTATTATTCTTTCAAATATAGGTACAGTATCCATTTCCTTATCTATGGAAGACACATTTCAAGGCCCCTAATATATGTTTGAAATCACAGATAGTATTGAACCCAATATGTACTATTTTTATTCTATTTAATCATATGTATGAAAAGTTTAATTTATAAATTCGGCACAGTAAGAGATTGTTGGGAATCATAAATGGGTACCCCAAAATATGGCACTTTGACATGCTGAATTCAAGAAGCCTTAAGGTCTCTCTAACCTTCTCCAGCCCCTCCTGTTTCTCAAGTTTGTGTCTCTCCCAAAGCACAGGATGAAGTTTTTCTCTGAAGTTCTCTTATCTGCCTAAAGTATGGAAATGCCAAAGGAAAGAAATAATAACTCTGGTCCCTTCCTTGAGTTTTTGTTAACTGAATTCATATTACAGGAAGAAAGACTAATGTCTTTTAACACACATGGACAGACTTATATCATTGTTGACAAAAAAGCCAAACTCTCTAAAATATTTAAAGAGATTTATTCTGAGCTAATATGAATGACTATGACCTGGGGAACTGTCTCAAGAGGTTCAGAGAAAGTGACCCTGAGGAGATTGGGTTATATCTTGATTTTATACATTTTAGGAGAACAGAAAAGACATAAATCACTAAATGTAAGGTATACATTGATTTGACGTGGAATGATGGGACATCTCAAACAGAGGATTACAGCCCATAGGGGGATTCAAAATTTTTCTGATTGGCAATTGGTTGAAGAGTTAAGCTTACCCTAAAGAGTTGAAGTCAGTAGAAAGAAGTGCTTAAGTTAAGACAAAAGGGTTTGTGGAAACCTAGGTTTTGTTATGTGGATGAAGTCTCTAAGTAAGTATGAGGTTTCAGAGAGAATAGATGGTTAGATATCTCTTTTTGGACATTAAAAGGTGTCAGACTCTTAGTTAAATTTCCCTTGAATCCAGAAAACTCCTAGAAAGGGAAAGAGATTCTCTACAGATGCAAATTTCCCACACGGAAGTTGGCTTTTTGCAGGGTCATTTCAAAATAAGTCAAAGAAATACATTTGGCGGTAAAATGCTTTTATTTCTTTTAAGGCCTGCTGTCAATCATGTGATGCTTGGAATTTGGTATCTTATTGCCAGAATTTGTTTTGTCAGTCTTATGATCTCTATTTTAATGTTAATTCATGTTAGTTGTGCCTAAACTCCAAAAGGGAGACAGTACAATAAGGTGTGTCAGACTTTCTTTCCTGTCATGGCCTGACATTTAGTTTTTCAGGTTTCTCTGGGATCCTCTTGATCAAGAAGAGGTGTCCATTCAGTTGGTTGAGGGCCTTAGGATTTTATTTTTGGTTTACATCACTGACCATTGTCTGTTCTGTGGGCTCAGCAGACTTTCTCCCAGGCCATTGTTTGTTCTTCAAGTTCATAGAATTCCCTTAAAAATTATTTCCTCCCATCTACAAGTATCCACACTTACCCATCTCTCTTTCTCTAAAGAGGTAGGGCATATAAGCATCTGTATCACATTGGGATATTGGGTAATTTACTCTGTCATTTTTCCCCTTGCATGCTAATAAACTTGTATTCTATCTTTTCTATTAATCTGTCTTTTGTCAGTTAATTTTTTAGTGAAGCTTAAGAGGGCAAAGAGGAAGTTTTTTTTTTTAACTCTTACAAGATTAACAGTAACAATAAAAAAATTATATAATATACTGTAATAAAAGTTATGTGAATATGATTTCTCTATTATATTCAATTTTTCTTTTGTTTCAATATTCACTCATCAAGGTTAGCATGCCCATTGAAAGACCAAGATGAGTTAAATTTACCTTAATCAAAAGCAACAGTTATAAATGAAGTAGAAAGAGCAAAATACTGACTTGATCATTCTATTTGTTAATAGATGAAGAGCAATATAACCACTTACCTGCTTTTGTATATTATCAGAAGTGTAAGCTCAGTGAAATCACAGTGCCTTGTTCTTTTTTTGTTTTGTTTTTAACACTTTTAGGTTCAGGGGTGCATGTGCAGGTTTGCTATATAGGAAATATGAGTGTTGCAGAGTTGGGAGTATATATTATTTCCTCATCCAGGAAATAAAGTATGCTATAGATAGTGTTTTTATCCTCAGCCTCCTCCCACTGTTCAACCTCAAGCAGGCCCTGGTGTCTGTTTTTCCCTTCTTTGTGTCTATATGTACTCAATGTTTACCTACCACTTATAAGTGAGAACATGCATTATTTGGTTTTTTGTTTCTCTATTAGTTCATTTAGGATAATACACTCCAGCTTCATCGACGTTGCTGCAAAGGACATGATCTAATTCTCTTTTATGGCTGCATCATATTTTATTGTGTACATGTCCCACATTTTCTTTATCTAGTGTACCATTAATGGACATTTAGGTTGATTCCATGTCTTTTTTTATTGTGAATAATGCTGTAATGAACATATGCACACATGTGCCTTTATGGTAAAATAATCTATATTCCTTTGGGTATAAGCTCAATAATTTGATTGCTAGGTCAAATGGTCATTCTGTTTTAAATTCTTTGAGAAACCACCAAACTGCTTTCCACAATAACTGAACTAGTTTGTATTCCCATATGCGGTGCATAAGCATTGCCTTTTCTCCACAATCTCACTACCATCTGTTATTTTGTTACTTTTTAATAATAGCCAATATGACCGATGAGAGATGGTATCTCATTATACTTTTGATTAGCATTTCTCTAATGATTAGTGAGGTTGAGCATTTCTCATGAGCTTGGTGACTGCATGAATGTCTTCTTTTAAAAAGTGTCTGTTCCAGTCCTTTGCTCAATTTTAATGGGGTTGTTGGTTTTCTTCTTCTTATAAATTTAAGTTTCTTATAGATACTGGATATTAGACCTTCGTTGGATGCATAATTTACAAGTATTTTTCCTATTGTTAAGGTTATTTGTTTACTCTGTTGATAGTTTGTTTTGCTGCACAGAAGCTCTTTAGTTTAATTAGGTCCCATTTGTCAATTTTTGGTTTTGTTGCAATTGATTTGGGTGTCTTTGTCATGAAGTCTTTGCTGGGTCCTATGTACAGAATTGTATTTTCTAGATTATCTTCTAGGGTTTTTTAGAGGTTTTGGTTTTACGTTTATGTCTTTAATCAATCTTGAGTTGATTTTGTATATGGTATAAAGAAGGGGTTCATTTTCAGTCTTCTACATGTATCTAGTCAGTTATCCCAGCACCATTTATTGAATAGGGAGTATTTCCCCATTGTTTGTTTTTGTGGATTTTGTTAACGGTCAAATGGATGTAGGTGTGCAGCATTATTTCTGGGTTTTATATTCTGTTCCATTGGTCTATGTGGGGTTTTTGTGTACCTATACCATGTTTTATTGTGTGTGTTACTGTAGCCTTATGGTATAGATTGAAGTTGAGTAATGTGATGCCTCCAGCCTTGTTCTTTTTGCTTAGGATTGCTGTGGCTATTCAGACTCTACATTGGTTCCATATGAATTTTAAAATAGTTTATTCTAATTACATAAAGCGTGTCATTGGTAATTTCATAGGAATAGCTCTGAATCTGTCAATTGCTTTGAGCAGTGTGGCCACTTTGACAATACTGATTATTTCCATTTGTTTGGGTCATATCTGATTTCTTTGAGTAGTGTTTTGTAATTCTCATGGTAGAGGTCTTTATTCTTTTTGGTTAGCTGTACTCCTGGGTATTTTATTTGTTTGTGGCTGCTGTGAATGGGATTGTGTTCTTTTCTTGATTTGAGTCTCAGGTTGGATGTTGCTGATATATAGGAATGCTACTTTTTTTTTTTTTTTTTTTTTTGAGACAGAGTTTCAGTCTTGTTGTCCAGGCTAGAGTGCAATGGCATGATCTCAGCTTACTGCAACTTCCATCTCCAGGGTTCAAGCGATTATCCTGCCTCAGCCTGCAGAGTAGCTGGGAGTACAGGCACCTGCCACCATGCCCAGCTAATTTTTTGTATTTTTAGTAGAGACGAGGTTTCACCATGTTGGTCAGGCTGGTCTTGAACTCCTGACCTCAGGTAATCCACCCGCCTTGGCCTCTCAAAGTGCTGAGATTACAGGCATGAGCCACCACACCCGACCCTGCTACTGATTTTGGTACATTGATTTTGTATCGTGAAACTTTGCTGAAGGTATTTATCAGAAAAAGGAGCTTTTCAGCAAAGACTACAGGGTTGTCCAGGTATAGAATTATCCACGAACATAGATAGTTTGACTTTCTTTCTTCCTATTGGGATACTTTATATTCATTTGTTTTGCCTGGTTGCTTTGGCCAGTACTTCCAGCAGTATGTTGAATAAAAGTGATGAGAGAAAACATCCTTGTCTTGTTCTGGCTTCCAAGTGAAATGCTTCCAGCTTTTTACCCATAAGTGTAAAGTTGGGTTTGGGTTTTTCATAAATGGAGATGCTATTTTGAAGTATGTCCATTTAGTACCTAGTTTGTTGAGGGCTTTTAACATGAAGGGATGTTGAATTTTATCGAATGCATTTATTAGGATGATCATGCTTTTTGGTTCCTAGTTTTGTTTAAGAGGTGAATAACATTTATTTACTTACTTATGTTGAAACAACCTTGAATCACATGGTTAAAACCTACTTGATCCTGGTGGATTAGCTTTTTGATATGCCTCTGGATTCAGTTTGCTGGTATTTTGTTGAGGACTTCTGCATCTATGTTCATCAACGATATTAGCATAAAGTTTTATTTTCTTGTATCTCTGCCTGGTTTTGGTATCCAAATAATGTTGGTCTCATAGAATGACTCAGGAAGGAGTTCTTTCTCCTCAGTTTTTTGGAATAGTTTTAATAGAAATGATAACAACTTTTTCTCATGCATCTGGTAGAATGTGACTGTGAATCCATCTGGTCCTGGGCTGCTTCTTGTTGGTAGGCTTTTTATCAGTGATTCAGTTTCAGAACTCATTACTGGTCTCTTCAGGGATTCAATCTCTTCCTGGTTTATCTCGGGAGGTTGTATGTTTCCAGGAATTTATTCATTACTTCTAGGTCTTTTAGCTTGTGTACATAAGGTGTTCATACTTGTGATGCTTAATACTGAGTGTCAACTTGACTGCACTGAAGGATGCAAAGTATTGATCCTGGGTATGTCTATGAGGATGTTGCCAAAGGAGGCTAACATTTGAGTCAGTAGGCTGGGAAAGGCAGACCCATCCTTAATCCGGGTGGGTACCATCTAATCACCTGCCAACATGGCCGGGATGTAAAAGCAGGCAGGAAAATGTGAAAAGGCTAGACAGGCTTAGCCTCCCAGCCAACATTTATCTCCCATGCTGGATTCTTCCTGCCCTCAAACATCAGACTCCAAGTTCTTCAGCTTCCTTGCTCCTCAGCTTGCAGATAGCCTATTGTGGGACCTTGTGATCTTGAGAGTTAATACTACTTAATAAACTCCTGTATGCATGCACACACACACACACACACACACACACACACACACACCCGCTATTAGTCCTGTCCATCTAGAAAATCCTGAATAATACAATAAAGATGTCTGAAAGTTTTTGTATTTTGGGGGAGTCAGTGGTAATGTCCCCTTTGCCATTTTGATTTGTGTTTATTTGTATCATCTCTCTTTTTTTTCCTTATTAGACAAGGTAGTGGTCTATCTGTATCATTCATTCTTTCAAAGAACCAGTTCCTTAATTCATTGATCATTTGCACAGTTTTTCACATCTCAGCTTCCTTCAGTTCAGCTCTGATTGTGGTTATTTCTTGTCTTCTTCTAGATATAAACTTAGTTTGCTCTTGTTTCTCTAGTTTCTCTAAATGTGATGTGAGGTTGTTAATTTGAGATCTCTCTAACTTTTTGACGCGGACATTTAGTACTTTCAACTTCCCTCTTAGTATTGCTTTGGCTTTATACCAGAGATTCTTGTATGTTACATCTTTTTTTCTAATTAGTTTCAAGGAATTTCTTGATTTCTGCCTTTATTTCATTGTTTACTCAGAAATTATTCAGAAGCAGGTTGTTTAATTGTCATTTAATTGTATGGTTTTGAGTCATTTTCTTAGGATTGAT
Source organism: Mandrillus leucophaeus (assembly GCF_000951045.1). NCBI lineage: Eukaryota > Metazoa > Chordata > Mammalia > Primates > Cercopithecidae > Mandrillus > Mandrillus leucophaeus. The sequence continues at coordinate 402,885 of NW_012105032.1, forward strand.
TTCTATTTTTATTGTCCTGTGGTCTGACAACATGGTTGATATAATTTCATTTTTTTATTAGCTGAGGGTTGTCTTATGGCCAATTGTGTGGTCAATTTTAGTGTACATGCCATGTAAAGACAAGAAGAATGTATATTCTGTTGATTTTACGTGGAGAGTTCTTTAGATGTCTATTATGTCCATTTCCGCAAGTGTTGAGTTATGGTCCCAGATGTCTTTGTTATTTTTTTGCCTCGATGATCTGTGTAATACTGTCAGTGTTAAAGTATTCCATTCTTATTGTGTCGTTATCCAAATCTCTTCATAGGTCTCTAAGAACTTGCTTTATGTGCCTGAGTGCTCCTGTGTTGGGTGTATATATTTTTAGGATAGTTAGGTCTTCTTGTTGGGTTTAGCCCTTTACCATTATGTAATGCTCTTTTTTGTCTTTTTTGATTTTTGTTAGTTTAAAGTCTGTTTTGTCTGATATTAGAATAGGAACCCCTGCTTTTTCTTTTTTTCCTTTTTTTTTTTTTTTTTTTTAGTTTTTGTTTGCTTGACAAATTTTTCTCCATCCCTTTACTTTGAGCCTATGGGTGTCATTGCCTGTGAGATGGATATCTTGAAGATGGTATGCAAGTGGGTTTTGCTTCTTTACGCAACTTGCCACTCTGTGCCTTTCAACTGGAGCATTTAGCCCATTTACATTGAAGGTTATTATTGAAATAAGTGGATGTGATCCTGTTATCATGTTGTTAGCTGGTTATTATGCAGACTTGTTTGTGTAGTTGCTTTGTAGTGTCACTGGTCTATGTACTTAAGTGTGTTTTTGTAGTGGCTAGTCACAGCCTTTGCTTTTCATATTTATCACTCCCTTAAGGAACTCTTATAAGGCAAGTCTGGTGGTAATGAATTCCCCAAGCATTTTCTTGTCTGAAAAGGATCTTATTTTTTCTTTACTTATAAAGCTTAATTTGACCTGATATAAAATTCTTGGTTGAGAATTATTTCCTTTTTGAGTGCTGTATATAGGCCCCCAATCTCCTCTGGCCTATATGGTTTCATTTGACAGGTCTTCTTTTTAGCCTGATTGAGTTCCCTTTGTAAGATACTTGCCCTTCTCTCTAGCTGCTTTTAACATTTTCCTTTCATTTCAGCCTTGGAGAATCTGATGAGTAGGTGTCTTGGGAATGGTCTTCTTGTGTAGGATTCCTCAGGAGTTCTCTGCTTTTCATGAATTTGAACGTTGACCTCTCTAGCAAGTCTGGGGAAATTTTCAAGGACAATATCCTGAAATATATTTCCCAAGATGCATTTTTTCTCTCCTTGTTTCTCAGACATGCCAATGAGTCATAGATTGGGTATATTTACATAATCTTATATTTCTTCAAGGTTTTGTTCATTCTTTTTATTTATTTTTTATTTTTCTCTTACTGAGGTACTTCAGAGATTCAGTCTTCAAACTCAGATTCATTTATTATCTTGGTCAGCTCTGCCATTAATACTTGTGATTTCATTATAAAATTTCTACAGGGTGTTTTTCAGCTGTATCAGATCAGTCTGGTTCTTTCTTATAATGACCATTTTGTCTATCAGCCTTTGTATTGTTTTATTGTAATCGTTATATTCCTTGGATTAGATGTCAATGCTCTCTGTTGCCATCTGTATTCTGAATTCTATTTCTGCCATTACTGCCATCTCATTCTGTGTAAGAACCATTGCTGGTGAAGTAGTGTGATCATTTTAAGGTGACAAGAAACTCTGGCCTTTTTAGTTGCCAGAGTTCTTGTGCTAGTTTTCTTCTCATCTTTATGAGCTGCTGCTCCTTCAATCTTTGAGGTTCCTGACTTTTGAATTTTTTTCTTTTAACATAGTTGATGTCCTTGGTGGGTTGACTGTGGTATAAGGTGGGCTCAGTAGATCAGCTTTATTTCTGGAGGATTTTAGTGGGTCAAGGCTCAGCTCATTATACCTGAACTGCGTGCTTTAACTCTCAGGGGCTGGTATCAGGCACATGGCTTGATTCTCTGGCTTTTGGAAGTTAGAAACACGCCATGCTGGAAGGACCAAGTTGTCCCAGACCACTAGTCTGAACTCTTCAATAGGTAATGCCAGTCACAGGGCTTTGTAGGGCAGTGACAATAGGCCTGCTTACATCCATCTGCATGTTCAGCAATGCAAGCATGAAGGCTAGGCACTGACAGTTGCAGAACTGGGTGTGCCGTCTGTGAGCATGTTCACATGGGCAGCAACTGCCACTGGAGTTGGGGGCAGATCCACTGGTCTCCCTGCATAGTTTCACATGGGTGGCAGTGTGGGCATGGGGTCAGGGAGCTGGTGGGCATGAGGCTGGTGTTCTCTGTGCCTGCAAATGCTCCTGCAGCATTAGTGGAATGTCAGGGTGCTGGGGGATGTGATGCACTCATGCTGGCAGCTGTGGCATGGCAGGGCATGTGCACTGACAAGAAAGAGGTATCAAGGTCCATGCACATGCACATGCACAGGCAAAGTTATGTGGGGGTGGCCGAGGATGAGTGTGTGCGGGCAAAATGACTCAAGGAAGGCTGCAGTGGGGGGAAGGCATTGGTGGGCTGGTGTGTGTCCATGTGGGTGTTCTACTGGAGCTCTCCACTTGTCAAACATGATCTACCAATGCAAAAGCAATGTTGCAAGCCTCCAGGAGGCCCTCCATCTGGGCGTTTGTGGCTGCACTACAGGCAGGCACCACCAGGCTGGGGCCCAAGGAGAGGCCAGCAGACCATGGTATACTCAAGCCAGACCTATCCCATCTCATGGGCAAGACAACCCTATATAGTTTAGGCCCAATAGTTTCCCTAGAACTAAAGTCTCCTAGGGGAGCAAAATGAGCCCTGGGGAATGTGCATCACCAGCCACCACACCAAATCCTCTGGGCTCTGCATCAGCTGCAGTTCTGCCCCTACCACTTCTCTAGCTACCTCTCCCTGACAACTCCATGGGAGTTGTAGGGTCTCTTCCTACTGGCAAGATTTCCAAAGCCTGTGGCAAGAGTGGGTTGCTCCTTACCTGCTAAACTTACCCCTTCCCCAGGAGCCAAAGGGAGTTAAGAATGAGTCTAGATGCATGGTAGTCCCATGCAGTGTCCTCAGCTTCCTCCCCTTTCTGCCCAGCATCTGTGTCTTCCGTCCATCCACTCTCAATGACTTCTCTGGGAAGATCTGTACAGTGTCTTATTCAATATGACATCCTTGGCATATAGCACAGTATCTAGCACATAGATATTACTCAATAAATAATAGTTGACCCAGGAGTAAATGTAATATGGCATGATAGTAAAGAGGAATAAATCTACTCTCTGTTATGTTCAAGCATTATTGTGTGACAAAAGAAGCATATAAAAGGTTTCATGGGGCCTATGACAATGAAGCATACCAAAAGCAAAGGTAGGGTACACAGTTACCAAGACGTGACTTTCTCCAATTTGCTGCTGCTTTATCACTCAATTTAAAGTTTAAAAACCCACATATAGAATTTATTCATTTATGTATTTGTTTATGTATCAGGTAACTACACAAAAGATTATGTATATATTTTTTCTGAAACCTACCGGCTTATGTATATCTGAGGATTCTTCATTATAATTGAAAATGAATTAATCTTTACAAAAGGATTTATCATTGCATTGTTTGAAAACAGAATAGAAGCAATCGAGCAATATATTTTTTCTCTCGAGTACAATCCTATTCAAAAATCGTAAATTATTTAGCACAGTACAAAGGCAAAAATCTGTTTAACTTCTCCCCTTCCTCCCATACTTAAATCTACCAAGAACTTGTTCAGAATAGATACTCAAATACCTCGTTTTATAAGATCACTTATGCCAATTAGAAGTTATTGCCTGACAATCAAACTTCATATTTTACAGGGAAAACACATCATTATGTATAAAAAACAGTTGATAGAGTTTTCTCTATTTTGTCACTAACTCAACAGAAATTTGTGATTTTAAGAAGTCATGGGCTTTTTAAGAAAAGGTTAGGTCCTATTTATTAGTTTTCTTTTGCCTGAGGCATATATAATTTTAACAAAATTTCTTCTTTTGTGAGAAAGTAACACATAAACAGTGGTATTTTTGTCTATATTGAAAAGGAAAGAGAGCCATAAAAATATTCTATTAACCAATAAAACCACTTAGTGGTTAAAAGTAGTAAAATTTATTCAAATCAGCAAAAAATGAGAGCTCCTAAAGATCCAAGGCAAAAATACTGTTTAGCTTCATGCTCAGAGGGGATATGGGGAAAGAAGGTAAATGTATACACTTTATAGATGAACTAAAGTCATTTGGCAGAAATTGTAACGTTTCCTTCTTCTCCTTCTTTTTTCAACATAGTCCTATTTACTGTCAGACAATCAGGTTGGGTATTAAAGAGGGGAAGTAATTGGAAGGGAGAATAATTCATACATTATTCCTGCCTTTGGTATAAATATCCTGTGCACCTGCAGCCCTGGAACAGTTATGAAAATACAAGTACTTAGAAATTCAAAACAAATTTGTAACCTTTATGTTTTGCCATGCAAATTATGTACTTCATACATGCATACAAAGTCAAGCAAAATGATTTATTTAGGAAAATATTTTAATTTCTATAGATTTTTGATATTTTACATTTGTGAATGAATGACAAAATTACATTTGGTCAATTCCAAGTGTATTTCTGAATACTATTCAACTCAGCTTTTTATGTGCCTTGAATGTGGAAAAATCAATTAAATGGTGGTAGGCATAAAAAGTTGTGCATTACTGAGTATTCACATAGAGCTGCATTCAGTTATTTGCACTTTGATACATGAATAACAAGTGACCATTGATGCTGCTAAGTAGGCAAATGTAGCCACCAAGGTGAGAAAAGACAGTGATTCAGTAGAAAGTTCAAAAAGTAGAGATCTCCCTAATCTTAGAATGCTTTCCATTTGCTTAACGGGTTAACAGAGGATCTGACTACATAAGTGTTAAAAAATCAGCACCTTTTCTTTACAGTACCCCATAATCACAGGCACTCAGGAGAACTGGATTTATTGAGTCACAAGCTTTTGGCACTAAACTGATAAGATTCTGTTGCTGGAACTGAATAGGGCTTGGTTCTGTTTTTGGATACGAATATGCCTTTCCATGTAGAAATTCAAAAAACTTTTTCAACAAGCACTCAACATAAAGCGGGGAAAGATACATCAATTTTTCTTAAACCGTTTTAAGGTAGTTCCATTTTCTCTGATGTATATGCTGTGACTTTTATATACGTGATCTAAATGTATATTCCTAATTTATTTATTTAAGGAAAACTTGATTGAGTATGTAGTCTGTGCCATAGACCGGTCAGGGAAGAAAGAGTTTCTATTAGAAATGCTATTTGAATTAAAAACCTAATAATGAATTAGAATAATCCAGAAACATAAAGTTAAGAAAATTCAGAATTCAGACAGAAAAAAAAAAGTTTAAAAGTGACAATAGTATATATTCATTGCACTGATATTGTATACAAGAGATTGAAAAGTGGTGACAGACAAATCTGTAGACAAATAGAAGAGAGAGAAGAGAAATGGTAATAGTAAAGTTTTAATTTTTACTTGTTCTTTTGGGAATTTAGAAAATGTCAACAGGAAAGCAATCTTTTGTAAAAACAAAGAAAAGCCAGTCATTCTCAATGTTGTTACAGAGATACGGAGTTTTTCATTAAGTGAGTCCACAATCAGTAAGAAATAGGGTAATAGCTATGTACAGACAATTTTTATGAAAAGAAAAGTTCTGCTTTGGGTCACACAAATTGATTTTTATATTAAAATGAAAATGTATGTCATTCACGGGACTTAAAATTGTAATTCTCTGGCCATTGGTCAGTTATTATGCTTTATCTTCCTTCTGTTCACAAGAACTTTCTAAACACTATTGTACATTTTTCTACTACAATGGAAATACAATGGTTCTATATTTAAATTAAACATCATTTCTATATTTATTGAAAGAGTAAAAATCCCAAAACAGAGCTGGCAGGATTTTTTAAATGTCTATATCCATACTCAGTCTATACTCAACTTTTAATAATAATTAAATACTTACTGGCTTTTTAACTGCATTAAATATGTATCTTGAAGTGTTTTTTTTTTTTTTTTTTTTTTCCTTCCCGTTAGTATAAGTTCCTGGAGAAGTCAGGATATAGTTCACTGTATTCTCAAAATAAATTTTCACAAGTCAAAACAATAATTTAAAATATATCTACAGGATTCTCACTTCTACTTAAGATGTAGAAAGCTAAAAAGGAGAAAAAGAAGAAAAAAACACAAAAATTTTTAGATAATCTGGAAGAACACAACATTTAAAAACATTTAATAGAGAGATAAGGTTTGGAATAAGAAACTATTCTAAGATCTAGGGAAAGGCAGGCACAACCCAGGAGAAATAGAATGAAAGTGCTTGATTACATAGATGGGGGCAGATGCTGAATAATGGGTATTATACAATACAGCTAAACAATGTTATTTTTTATTAAGTTATTAAAGGTAGAACATGGGTTAGCATTTAGATGTATTAGAGAAAGCTAAAAATATTTCACCTCAAAATATGCTTTATTGGCATTTTGAGATAGTTATTCAGAGGAACTACAGACAGAAACATCTCTGCAAATTTTCTTTGGAGGAGATTTTCATCAGTAGAGAAAAATATACATTAGCAAAATACACAGCCAGGCTTTCTCTAAGGCTTCTTCCTTTGTCAGGATCTAAAAAAGATTAACTCATGGGAGAGAGAAACAGAGCCTGAAACCTTTGAATGTGTAACACAGAGACTGTTACCACAGGCTGCTGTCTATGCTTTCTGCTGTTTGTAAGGTGTCATCAGCTTAACAAGAACCATGCCTTTCTTCTCTCTCTCTCATAAACTATCTTGCCATGCTCAAGCCTCTATTCTTTCTGGAACCGCAGGATGCTATAAAAACTTTAACCTTCTAACCACTGCTTTGGAACTAATACTTTGTATATGACTCCCATTCCCTTTTGAACATTAATAAATATGTATGGCATTTAAAAAAAAATTCCATTATAACTGTGATTTATAGACTCAAGTTATTGTACCTATGGGGAGAAGAGAATTATATTCACCTGTACAATATAATCTCGGAGAGTTGTAGATAAAATAATAATTTGCAGTCACTTACAAACTGTTCATTTTGGTCCTCAAGTGTTTGATTGAAGGGCTTGGGACAAGTTGAAAAGTCCTAAGAAAGCTTTCTTCTTCTTGCAGAGCTGCTTGAATGCAAGAGTAATTGTAGTGTAAAACAAAAATAAAATTCTAAGGTCCCCAAACCATCTGAATGGAATTCCTCGTCAGCCAGGGCGTTCTAAAATTTAACCTGAAAATCTGGTTCAGGCCATGATGGGAAGTGAGGGTTGGACATGCCACATTATACCCCTCCAGCATTAATATCAACACAGACTTTAAATCTGATGAGAAACATTTACATTCAATTCTCTCTGAAGTCTGGTACCTGTAGGCTTCATCTGCGTGATAAAACTTGAGTCTCCACAACCTTTTATTATAAACCAGACATTCATTTCTATTGATAACTGTTTCAACAAATTGCCAATCAGAAAAATTTTAAAGCTCCGAATACACTGAAAGTCTCTGCTTCAAGTTGTCCCACCTTTCTGGACCAGACCAATGTATATCTTAAATGTATTTGATGGATGTCTTGTGTCTCCCTAAAATGTATAAAACCAAACTGTGCCCTGACCACTTTGGGCACGTGTTCTCAGCTTCTCTTGTGTCATGGACCATGGTCACTCATATTTGGCTCAGAATAAATCTCTTCAAATATTTTACAGAGCTTTACTCTTTTCATCAACAATAATCTGGCACCCACACATGTGGGGTCTCAGAGAAGACTCAGTACCCAGAAAGAGTTGCCCAAACTCAGAGCTAAGATATCATCAAGGTGCCATTGAAAGTCTCTCTGGCTTTGAGCTTCTCCTTTAGTGGAACTGGTAAGTCTTCCTGAGCCTTGGACCTCCCTTTGGTTGATGGTCCTTGATTTATTCTGAGCTGTTTTTTCTTTTTTTTTTTTTTTTCCCCCCTAAGAAATTGTTGTTTAGGAACCTAAGTCTAGTTTGGAGATGCATTTTAAAGGGTCTTCTTCATTGCTTTTTCTCCCAGAATTAGTCTCCACTTTGCTTGTCTGCATTTGTGTGAGAAATTGAACTGTTGTTTTCTTAGATAAATTAGAGACTGTTTTCACAACTTGGAAGAGAAAGGACATTTTACTTCTCCCAGCCAAAAGGCAACCCCCCCATGATGTGCAGTGGCCCTATAGAGAACCCCCAAAAATTAGTTTAAAAAGGCTTGTCCAGGAAGTGCATGTAAGAGCTGGTCACTCCACACTTTCAGCCCTTCTGGAGGTGTTAGACCTTCAGAGACAGAAACTGACACACCTAAGAGGGCAAAGATGACCCAGTGGTGACACACTGGGGCATCCTGCTCACAACCAGCACACTTTGACCAACTACACTAAAACCCTAGACCACAGCTCAGTTTCTTCTTTTGAGGAAAAATAAAGTGGGAAACAAATAATCTAAGAATGAGGAAAAAACAAGGAGAATGACCCCCCATTGATCACTCCATTGGTTTGATGGTGCTTCTACTTGCAAATTTTTGTGTAAAATTGACATATTATTGTCTTTTTGCACACATTTCCATCAAGAATAAAGAGCCCTAAGGTTGACCTGCAAATTATTGAGTTCCCAAGTGCTCTTTTTCTCTATTTTCTTTTCTGACAGCTTTATATCTGCTGTTACTTTTCTACTGAGATAAAAGATACTGTTTGGATCCAGGTGTTTTTTGTTTTGTTTTGTTTTTGTTTTTGTTTTTTGCAAGCCAATGAAATTGTATTATAGCATGTTCAAAGTTCTGAAGTAAAAGATGTGTTTGTGTGTGTGTGTGTGCGTGTGTATTTAAATGGCCTTCTTTGCTTCTGTTTATTGTTGTTATTGTTGTTGTCTATCCTATAACCTTGTTCTTCTGGAGAAAGTATTTCTTAAATAAGTTTCTAACATCCTGGGATTCCTTATAGAAAACAGAGAAGGTATCAGACTACTTTTTGGGGAGAAACTGTTACCGATGGCAAATATCCGAGTCTCACATGACCAAATACGTTACTGGTAAAAGGGATCCAAGTTACTGGCAGCAAATTTGCACAGGTCTGCAGCAACCTCAATTCTTGTCTCCTCAGAAGAAACAATTTGGCTGAAGGGCATAAAGTAAAAAAAGAGACTGAGGCAAGTTTCAGAGCAGGAGTGGAAGCTTATTTAAAAAGACTTTAGAACAGGGAAAAAGAAAAATACTCTTGAAAGAGACCCAAGCTGGTGACTTGAAGAACAAGTGCAGCGTTTAACCTTGATCCTAGGACTTTATAGGCTGGCCCACCTCTGGCATCTTGCACCCCTTTACCATGACTCTTCCCTCACCATGGGCTGCACACATGAACAGTGTCTTCCTCACCCTTGGGAAGAGAGCATGTGCCGTGGTTTTAGGAAGTTGTAATCATGCCCATATGAGGCTTTCTTCCCTTTTCTGGTGGACTGCCCCTGGACAGTAATACTCCACCATTTCGTCTCTTAATGCACATGTCCAGGAAGTTGCTTCTCCCTGGTACCTGCATTCAATTAACACTGTAATGCAACAAGTGTGGACCATCAAAAAATGGTCTCTCCCTGGTGCCAGCTGCCAATTTATCATTTTAGAGAGGCTACGTGATAATTACCAAACTATCACCTAACATTCCAAATGGATGGGGGAGAGCCCTCTCCTGTCTCACTCATGTGTGTCTGAATACCTGTAACAAAACCTCTGTTTTTTCCTTATGGAACCCCAAGAGTGTAAACAGGCAAATTTCGCTTCAAATCTTAAGCTGCTTGCTTGTATTGTGTTACCTGATTTTTTCCAACTAAAATAGTTATTACAATAGAGACTACTCTTGTATGTTTAAAATAAGAAAGAGTGTAGTTTAGACACTTAGAGAAATGTCTTTGTTAAAAAAAAAAAAAAGGCGCACTGTAAAAACATGGTCTAGCCTCATAATAATTCTCTCCTTGGACACTCAGGATACAGAGTAGGTTCTGCCCAGAGCTCAAAGATTGAGTTAAAAGATGCAGAGTAAAATTAGAACTACCTATCTAAATAAGATTGCTTTTCTTACACAATTCTATGATAGAATTATATAATTTTATGTTTAACTTGGCAATTAAATTTATTCTAATTTTCCTCGAGCACACTGGATTTTTTTGTCTCTGTACTTTGAGATGTAAATTTTGCTATCTGATTTTTTCATCACAGAATCGTTACCCTTAATATGCAAATTTAGGGCCATTTAGCTGACAACTGACTAGGATAATGAAACAGGTTATCAAGAATTCAGAAATCTAAAATAGGAAACATAGATATTATTAATTTATGAGATTTACTTCTACATATATGTAGACATATCTACATATATCTATTAGACATATCTATCAGACGTATGCCTAATATGTCTGTGTATTATGTGTTGTGTTCATGTGTTTATGTGTTGTGTACATAATGTTTAACTACTGAAAATATATTTAAAAAGCTCTAATTAAATAGGCTTAAAGAAAAGTAAAAGCACTTAAATAAAATACTTTATCAGAAAAAGACTAATTCAAATGCTTTTCTAAGTTCAGGTGATGTAAGTAAAATCCTTAATAAATGAACTGGGTTTAAATTATTGGTAAAATATTCAAAAATGTTTAAGAATTGTTAGCATTTTTGTTTACATTTATTGATCAAGCAGTTTCATACTTATTCCTGCAGAATATTATAAGGTTTCAAAATTGGACATAAGGTTTATACAACTATAAACCCAGCTTGAAACAAAGTGATTTTTGTTTGTGTAGTTTTTGATAAATGAGACATTTAATATTGTTGGTTTAATGAAAACAGCTAAATCCATGTATTTAATTTTATGTTGCTTATTTTGGTAAATACCTGAAATTCATAGGTTATAAAAATAACAGAAAAGTAACTTTAAATGTGACTATCACAGTTTTTATGAACAATCTAGGTAAACTCTTAAGTAAATTAATCAGGTAAATGTAATAAATGCTTGCAAACAAACTTCTCATATAATTTATAATCTAAGGCTATAGTAAACAATAGATGGGTAATTTACAATTTTAAAATTATAGAAAAACATATTGAAAAATATGTTCTTATTAAAAGGTAAATATTTTTGTCTAATGCAAAGCTTTTTTAAAGGTTATGTACAAAACAAGGTAAAAGGAACCAGAAAATAAGAAATGTACAGAGACTTATAAAGAGATATTTTCAGTAAGGAAGGTAATAAGAAAAGTAATTTTATACGAGAAAGAATCTTCTACTGTGAATTTTTGTCATAAAATTAAATTGCTGACTTGTTCAAGAAAAATAGGACAAATCAGAAAGTCCAAGCACATTGTGAATGGTCTAAGTTGTAATAAATTCAGTAAAAAAAAATTTATAAAAATGTTATGTGATTAATAGGCTTTAATTAAAGGAAACAATAATAGTTTTTCTAAAATTAAACTTTGATATTAAAAAATACACTAATACAAAACTAAAGACATGGTTAAAGAAGTTTTTATTAAAAACATAGACTTATAAATACAATAAGTTTTTAATTTTTAAATTCTATAGTCTGTCTCTTTGAAATTCTTCAGATTGATATCTCAGGAATTCATCTCTCTTTTGAAAAGTCCTTGTGTTGTAGGGCTTTCTTCTTAGCTCAGCTAAAAACATGTTGCTTGTCATACAGCCATGAAAGAGTAGGCTCACAGACACTTTCAAGGGTAAGAAAGGCAGGGTCTATTGGGTGAAAAGGAAAAAAAAAAAAAGAAAGAAAAGAAACAGTGACTCTTAGCAAAGTGAGAGTTCTGCTAATAGGCTTCCTGCCTCACAAGTTGAATTTCCACTTACCACGCCAAATTAGGCAAGGCCAGGCTACTCCATACTGCAAGCAGTGTGTACTTCCATGGCTCAATCATGTTCTTCTATTTCACAGGCTAGTTAGAGGTTCTCCCATGAACCCTTTATACCTGGCTGTCTCATTTTCCCCTCTAAAGAAGTACATCTAATTGCCATTAAAATAAAGGTAAGGATAAGGATGAAGACCAATCTTCACTGCTTCCTGAAGACAGGGTGCACTGTTTTGGGGAGAATGGCAGTCAGATCTCCCTCAGAGGCCTATCTAAGTGTTTGCAGCAGAAGGGGCCATCTTCCGAGGCTCTGGTTGCATGCCCGTTTGGAGTTTGATGGCCTGAAGGTGAGAGGAGACAAATGGTTATTAGAAAAAATGTATCAAAATGAGAAAGGGGTGGAGTGGATAAGGACAGGTCAAAAATCCTGAGACCTTATACCAGTTTGCACAGGGAGAGGGAGGTCAAAAGCCCAACTGGAAAACAAAAAAAACAAAAAACAAAAAAACCAACTTTACCCTTTTGCCGGCACACTAGGCTTGCGGGTTCCCTTTCCCTGAGCCCAATCTTAAGCCAACTAGATTAAGGTTTGAAAAATTAACTTTTCCTAGTTTGGAGGATGCATTTGAGTGGAGTGTCCTGTAGTATGGAGACGCAATTACCTATCAATGAAGAAAGGACAGAGAAAGAAAAAATAAAAAAGAAGGTGTTTTTTGAAGGAGTCCCAGGGGTTCAAGATGCATTTGAAAGGTGTACAGACTGAAGATGCATGGCTACTCATCTAGAAAAAGAGGTGCAGGCATCCATGGTTCCCTTCTCTTCCTAGCAAATACCTGGAATATGTGAAGGAGAGAAGGAAGAGCATCCCATTTCCCTATTCCATCCTTGCATCCCTGAGTCCCAGTGATCTTGGCACATGTTGCCCATTGGTGCTAAAGCAGCTTGTACCCACAAAGCAGGGAGGGCATAGAGAATAGGAATTATTTTCTTTGACCTATGCCTTTATTCCCCCTACTTTCAGTAGCCTTGGACTTCCCTAGACCTAATTTATGCCATGGATACTAGAGTGGCCTTTATCCATAAAACAGGAAGCCTGGATTAATTGGCAGAAATCCATCATGCTCAACTGTGCTGTGCCTTTTAACCTGTTATCATCTGCCTCTCAATCACTCAGATCCAGTTTTCTTTCCTAGGGCTTTGACCTGAAGCTTGGAATTAAGTTTGGGACAAAAGTGTGTCTCAGTGGGGATGCATTCTCTCCTTATCATAAGCCAAATGCTAAAGTGAAGCTGTAGAATTAAGTCCTCTTCCAACAAAAGAGAGAAATTGATGTCTTGTAACATGCCCAGATAATCTCTGGATATAGTTATGCTTGCTAGGATTTTGATGCATGGTGCTTGGCTTTGGTTAGCTTCTTTGGTCTTACTTTCCCAAAGAGGAAATCTCCGGGTGTTGGGTACCCTATTTATTTCCATTACCTGACAGGATTTGCAGGATAACTGCTCAGAACTAGAATATTGGTCCAGATTTCTATATTATCCATCTCTGTTGTTCTTTCGGAGGGGCAGCTGGAGATTGCTGATTGGTTCACAGGAACAAGCAGGGTTAGTCTAAAACGTAGGCAGAAACTTTAAAACAACTAATGAGTTGATAATTTAATGGCAAATGCATGATAACTTTTGAAACATAATTTGTCTCTACAGTCATCATTTTTGTTAAGAAGCAAATTATCATAAGACTGAGTGTTTTGCAAAATAAACTTTAGTCTTTTTTAAATTTATTTATTAGTATTATACTTTAAGTTGTAGGGTACATGTGCATAACGTGCAGGTTTGTTACATATGTATACTTGTGCCATGTTGGTGTGCTGCACCCATCAACTCGTCATTTACATCAGGTATAACTCCCAATGCAATCCCTCCCCCCTCCCCCCTCCCCATGATAGGCCCCGGTGTGTGATGTTCCCCTTCCTGAGTCCTGGTGCTGGGAAAATTGGCTAGCCATAAGTAGAAAGCTGAAACTGGATCCTTTCCTTACTCCTTATACGAAAATTAATTCAAGATGGATTAGAGACTTAAATGTTAGACCTAATACCATAAAAATCCTAGAGGAAAACCTAGGTAGTACCATTCAGGACATAGGCATGGGCAAAGACTTCATGTCTAAAACACCAAAAGCAACAGCAGCAAAAGCCAAAATTGACAAATGGGATCTCATTAAACTAAAGAGCTTCTGCACAGCAAAAGAAACTACCATCAGAGTGAACAGGCAACCTACAGAATGGGAGAAAATTTTTGCAATCTACTCATCTGACAAAGGGCTAATATCCAGAACCTACAAAGAACTCAAACAAATTTACAAGAAAAAAACAAACAACCCCATCAAAAAGTGGGCAAAGGATATGAACAGACACTTCTCAAACTTTAGTCTTATACTGGCCTGATTATTTGCATAAACTGCAGCAAGAATAATTATTTCTACATAGGCCTTTTGGATTGACTTTGATGGAACTCTGTTACACAAGGAATCTCAGAAAGGACTTTTTAAAGCCCAGCCCAGCCATGGGTTTGTATCCTCAAATACCTGTGAGTTGGGTGATGCTCTCTTCTTAAGGTCCCAAGATAAACTTGGAGCTCTTGAGCCTGTTAGAAAGTGACATTCTTTACTGACCACAGAACAGGAACCCTGGACAAGGACTGCATAGACAAGGTTATCAGGCTAGTTTTTCCCATGGGGATTTTATTCTCTCTGCAAGTTGAGCTTGACTGTCCTTAAAGGGAAACATATCCTTCTACACAAAGCCCTGGTAAGACAACAAGTTTCTCCAGTTCCATTCTGTAGAAAAAGAAAATGGATTCTTATTGCACTGATGCAAATAACTATATTGCCATAAGTTAAGAATACTGACAGTTTCCAAATTCTAGCGGAACCAGGAAGAGATAAATAATATCTCCAGATTTTGTTCACAGGAATGTACCGTACTCAATTATTAAAGGCTATAAATAGTTCAAAATAAGTTTCCTTGACTCTGAAAAACAAAACAAGGATCTGCAATATTCTACGCAAAAGTTAAAAAGATTGCTTCAGCTTTCTGAGTTCAGTCCATTTATTTAACTCTTGCTTAGCTTGATATTCATGAACATTTTAGCTCTTCCCGAGTCCTGTACATTTTTCTTTATTCCAATGTCACAATCTCTAAAGTTATCCAAAACCAGTATTTCAGAGCACCTGTCAAAGTGTTATAGCTTATTATAAACCATCATTTGAAAAGGATTAAAACAAGACAACAATTGTCTGTTAATAACAAAATGTCCATGACAGTTACAATTAGAAACACAATTGACAAAAAAATTTGGTTATCTCCATGGTTTACAATAACTTAATATAACAACCTCCATTATATTTGATATCATATGTGTAGACGTTAGAATTTTAGAAATCCCATATAATTTTGGAACATATATTAGCATTATTCACCAAAATATTACCTAAAGAAGGTTGAACATCATTTTGGCAATCTCATGTACTTAAACATGTCAAATAATCCTGTTTACCTCTCTTCTGGATGTTCCAGGGGCCCACAGAACCATCCAAAAAGCCAGGCATCAGGAAAGACAATTTAGAAACTGAAATTTGATTTTGGAAAGACAGTTATGTACATTAAAGGTTAAAAACACTTGATATTATGATATAGAACTACAGATTACCATAAGTAATTTATTTTGCCAAAATGATGACTCAGAAATGTGAAAAGCAAAAAATCTTTTATAACACTTTACAAATTTTTCTAAAAAGCAGATTGCTGCCTTAAGAGTACCTTGTGCTTTTATTTCAATGCTCAATTTACAGGAAAAAAAAAAAAAAAAAAAAACCACATAATACCCTTTTGAATTTAGTCAATATGTTCACGCAAGGAATTTTGTAAGATCGATTTTTACAATATTTTTACCACTTGTTTGAACTTTTAGCTTTATCTTATCTAATTCAAAACCATCCTTTAACCCTAGGCAAGAATTTACATTTTCATGCTTACTTATAATCTTCCACTAAAAACACATTTTGCTGTTCTCACGCACCTTGCATGTAAATCTATTTTCTGTCATTTCAATTAGATATTATAACAGTAATTCCTAGCAATTTTAACTTTAATGTAAAACTTGGTAAGTTGTTTCATTTATGTGCTAGGTGCAGCCAAGGTTTCACTCCTTCCAGCATAATTAAGAGTGTGGTTAGTTCCGTATGTCCCCAAGCCATACGAAGTTGAACAGCTCTCCAAACTTGAAAAGCAGTTTATAACCTCAAAACACTTAGCAAACCTTTTATCTGACCTGTATAATTTAGTCTACTTATTAACATTTTGACAGCATCTTCATTTTACCAATAATTTTTAAAGCTGTTTTTATTTCTCAAAGATTAAAGTCACATGAAATGAAATGTACCATGACTTTTATCTTCCCTTTAAAAAAACATTTGACCCAAGTGCTTATCTTTCTTTAGGCCAATTAATTAGAACTTTTTGAATAGACATAATGCACAACACATATATAGCTACAAAGACAGACAGACAGAAGAAGATTCAGTAGTTACAAGATTTTTCATTTGCCAGTTTTAAGTTTTTCATAATATAAAGGAATTTCTGATACCCCAAAAGTAAAAAAATGTCAGATAACACCATGTAAAACAGAACAGAACCTTAATTTTTAGAGATATTTATCCATTTCTAATTCCTGGTGTTTCATGAGGAAAACGGTTTTTCCAAAATGGGTTCTCTGGTGCCTCCTGTTTTTCCCATGGAGTCCCAGGCTGTTAGAGTTTGAATATCTGCTTTTAATTAAGCTGATTTTTAACCATAGCACTCTTTAATAAGGTTCTTTTAAAATTTCCTATTACCCCACTTTAGCCATGTCAAAAAGCCAATATTTCTGCCTTTCAAACCTTACTAAAGGCTCAGAGGAAGGAAAATCCAAGGTGGTGCATGGAAGGAAGGGGAATCGACAAATAGCAAAAGGTCATGTATATATCAAAACCAGAAATAACTCATTCCCTAAGGAAGGATGAATCTGGGCCACATGGCTAAACAAAGCATTGCCACGAGGTTACAGGCCATGCCCCAAGGATGTAAAACAAGAGGGAGGGCTACAGCAAAGTTTACTATCGACCATACAGAAAGACACACAAAGCACACCAGGTTGACTACAGCTTAAGACTAACCTCACAAATTCTTTCTCGTAATTAAAACTCTACAGGAAATATAAACAGTGATATTCATTTCCCAGTCCAGCAAAATGTCATCCAAAAGGAAAAAATCCTCTCTTAAAAGTTAGCTTCTGACCTGGTGGAGAAAAGGAAAGGAAAAAAAAAAAAAAAAAAAAAAAAAAACAGTTTAAAAATGCCTAAGGAAGAACTTCTTATTCTTATGCAACTGGGTTCCTTTCCCCTGGCTTGGACCGAGTGAGAGTCTGGGCAGGCATCCACAAGAAGCTCTGGGACTATGTGTCCCAGTCATAGCAGGGAGGGGAGGTGTATTAGTCTGTTCTCACACTACTGATAAAGACATACCTGAGACTGGGCAATTTACAAAAGAAAGAGGTTTAATGCACTCATAATCCCACATGGTTGGAGAGACCTCAAAATCATGATGGAAAGAGAAAAGCACATCTCACATGGCAGCAGACAAGAGAAGAGGACTTGTGCAGGGAAACTCCCATTTTTAAGACCATCATATCTCATGAGACTTATTCACTATCATGAGAAGAACACAGGAAAGACCCATCCCCATGATTCAGTTACCTTCCACCAGGTCCCTCTCACAACATGTGGTAATTTCAAGATGAGATTTGGGTGGGGACAAAGCAAAACCATATCAGGAGGGGAGCAGTGAGCTGCCACTCACCTGCCCATCCTGAAAAAGGAAGGAAAAAGCCATAGAAAGGCAAGCACAGTTTCCTCTACTCTCAGAACTCCAAGGGAATACAGGCTTAGAAGCAAAAGAGAGAAAAGTTTTTTGGTTTGCATCTCACTCACCCTTTCTCAAGCCCTACATTGTGTGTCAAAATGTTGAGAACTTTCTCTTAGTTCAGCTAAATGTGGGTTCTTTTCACAAGACCATGAAAGATTAGGATCACAGGCACTTTGAAGGGTGATAAGGCCAGGGTTTATTGGGTGAAAAAGAAAAAATGGGAAAGAGTGACTCTTAGCAATATGAGAGTCCTGTTAGTAGACTTCTCATTTCACAGATTGCATCCCAGGTTACCACCCCAGATCAGGAGACGCCAACCTCCTCCCTCCTGTAAATGGAGCAAACTTCTGTGGGTCCACCCCATTTTCCCAGCGCACAGGCCAGTCAGAGGTGATTCCTTTATACTTGGCTGTCTCCCTTGGATGGTAACTCTCTCCCTTACCTTTGTTGGCTCCTTTAACTTTTAAAACTAATTATCTTAAGTAAGGGAGATAATTTCTTTCTGAAAATAGGCAAATGAAAAATGTTTGGATCTGCTTTTTTACTCTGCATGCCTGTAATATCTAAATGTTTATAAATGTCATGTGGAAGTGATGTTTCACTACCAAACTGTATGAATGAGCTAATCAACTAGCTTGAAAAAAAGTAAGTGCTTATCAGACTGGTACAAGTGTGATAACTTGTACCAGATGACTTTTGATTCACATGACTTTGGTAATCTTTGGTAAGATTAATTCAATAAATTTAATCTTAAAGATCTCTCTAATAATTTACAGTCTTAAAGTAATGTTATGTTAAATTAAGTAAAAGGTGTTTTTGGTAAAGTTTATAAAACACAAGGATATAAATTTTTAAAAAATGTTTCTCTAGTTAAGAAACTATTTAAAAATGCCTTTAAAACGCATAAAAAGTTATACAGATATAACTAAATGGATAAAAAGAATAATTAAGCCAGGGCAACAAAAGTTACTTCTGAGGCTTGCGGTTACCAAGAAGATACTCAATGTTAGGGAAGGGCAAAACCACGTAACTACTAAAAACCAGAGAATATAATGCAAATCAATTGTTCCATTTGTAGATTTGTATTGTGAGCTCCTTTAGAAATTGTTACTACAATGGATTTTTAAAATAACAGGTTGGTGCAAAAGCAATTGCAGTATTTGGCCATTACTTTTAATACTGTAGAGACAAAAATCCTTAATTTTAAATGCTACAGAATAGAAGAGTTTGTTTGTGTTGATGCAGGGCTCACAGCTCACTATTGAACAATTACTGAATATATGTGATTCAAATGTACAGGAGTTTATTCCTGAGAGAACAACTAGCCTAATGGACCAGAAAAACAACACTGTGAGGTCTGTTTGCCCTGAAAAGGGAACTGCCTGACTCTTCCTATAAAATACTAAATGGAGCACCCCAGATGAAGCAATTGATATGTATCATATGTAAGCCACATGGGATTGGTTTTATAATGACCAGAATATTCTCCCACCGAATATGCCTATTACCCAGATCATGAGAAATTTGGGGGCTATGGGCACCCCTTTTACATGGGTGCCCCTTCTGCAGCATCATATAATTGTTTGAGAAGCCTTATCAAATTTGCTGTCCCTCATGGGTCTCACAGATGCTTAAAACATTGGAAAAAGAAAATGGGCGTCAAATAACTTGCCCCGAAGGGTGATCGATATGCTTGGATTGTTACTATTTGCCCCAGACTGGAAAGTTAAACAAAAAAAAATCACAAGACAAAGGCTGTCATCAGAAAGCTGACATTGCATGGGGTAATGCTGAGGCAAATTAAAATCAAAATGGACAAAAGAACCTAAGTCCCTTGGTTCAACTCCCTGCTCCTTTTTTACCAGAACACGTACAATTGTCTGGAGGTAGAAAAGAAAAGGTCCTGGAGCAACAACAACAAAAAAGCAAGTTAAAAGAATTAGGAAATTTGAGATGTTTAAACAGACGTTATGTAAGATAGTTGTGACTTCATTACCTAAATGTCTTTGAAATGGGTATTGTTTCTGACTAGAGGATATTTACCCTATCTAGTACTATAAAAATGAAGGCATGTAAATCTAGCCTTTGAAAAATCTTAATTGGACACATTAACTGGGAACTATTAATAGTAAGACTCCCTGAGCCCAGAGAATATAGGGTAGAAACTGGAGTACTAGTCAGGACAAATCCTTCACTTCATAGCCCTTTGTGGAGCATTTAACGCCACTAATGGCAAAAGACTGTGAATACTTCCCAATGACAACTACTGGACTAGCAAATTTTTACTTGAGGTTCATTTTCTGTCTTGCTATGAAATATGAATTGAAGCTACCCCAATGCTAATGGAAATAATAATGCCCAAAAGAGTTCCATGATAATGGTTTACATAGGATCTTGCTACCTGGAGATAAAAAGAGGAAACACTAATGAGTAGAGAGACTCCTTTTTCCCTTAACATTGACTCTAACAATGTAAGGAGCTGCTAAATTCTACAGCACCTAATAAGTAGCTCTTATCTAACAAGAGCTGCTTAGCATGTGAATGGCAGTTCCAGGGTTAAAAAAATGTCTTATGTGGAAGGCTGCTGCTCTGATGAAAGAAAGGTCAAGAAAATATTTTTCTTTTCAGTTATTTATGGTGAAGTATGTTTTTTGTAAGTAAATTGGCCTTTCTTTCTGAGTTCTCAAATTCAGATTGTGATTTTGTGATCGTATAGTTATTTGCATAAGTTCAGTAACTGTCTTTTAAAACAGAACAATTGGAGACACTGGTTATGTTCCCAAGACTTTGACTCAAATAACATATTTTTAGGTAAAGTTCCAGCAAAGCTGACTTGAAAGAAGCCTACATAGCCAGTTGATTCATGTTGCACTTTGTGTGACTACTCCTATAGGGTACCAGCTTATATTTTTTCTTCTTGCTTTTAGTTGGTACCATAATGAAATGTATTCCTTTTTCTGTTCTAACAAACAAATGCTCTCAATTGTCAAAATAATAATGCTCTTTATCTCTCCTATTATTACTTCCAAGGAAACCAAAATCGTGGTATTCTGAAAAGCCAAAATGAGACTCTCCCTCATTTGACATCCCACTGGGACCAACCTGCAAATTTCCTGCTGTTAAAACTATACTCCCTCCCTCTTGGTCCAGGAACTGTTGCAGAAGTGATGGGTGTGTGAGATTGTAAAGGCTGGTTTTGAGGGATAGAATTACATCAAGGACAGACACTTCAAATGAAGGATGGATACAATGATGCCTAAACAGTTGGTAAAACAAAGTACTTTGCCTTCTACTCGATTACGTGTCATCACTGCATCCACCCCCATCATAAAGAAGTTTCTGCTTTTTACAGAAGTAAAATATATCCTGACAGAATAAAGGTACCTTGTCAAAAGGCCTCTAAGTTATGAGTTTTAAATAGTATATATAGTTTTGTAGAACAGTGTTTATGTTTTATATAACTAGTTGCTATAAGCCTGTAAGTAAAATTAAGCTTACAGTATCTCAACACACAGAAGTTAAAGGTAAATCAGTTTTGTAATCGTGCTTTTTGCTTTTTGTTAGTTTTCTACTTAAAATAGTAATAATAATTTAATAATTTCAAGGGGCAATGAATGCTTATCTACTTCTAATCCTATCTGGCCTAGAACAATTAATTGGCTGTAAGTCTTGTTGACTGAGTCCCTTCGCCACAGGGAGTCCCACCAAGGAATAGGATGGACCCATGGCAAGAAGCTGTGCCACCCCAGCAATGTTATGAGACAAAATAAAGATTTGGTGGCAACTAATGTTGCCTCTGGCAAATCTTGGCCAGAAGGGGGAGTGTAAAGAAAAATAAAATTATAAGGTCCCCAACCATCTGAATGGACTTCCTCATTGGCCAGGGATAATTTAAAATTTAACCTGAAAGACTGGTTCAGGTCATGATGGGAAGTGGCAGTTGGACATGCCTCATACCCCTTCCAGCATTAACATCAACACAGACTTTAAGTCTGATAAGAAACATTTACAGTCTACCTTCTCTGAAATTTGCTACCTGGAGCCTTCATCTGCAGGTTAAAACTTTAGTCTTCACAACTTTTCTCATAACCCAGGCATCCCTTTCTATTGGTAATAACTTTTTCATCAATTGCCAATCAGAAAATTTTTAAATCTACCTATAAACTGGAAGCCCCTGTTTCAAGTTGCCCCACTTTTCTGAATCAGAACAATGTATATCGTAAATGTACTTGACTGAAATCTCATGTCTCGCTAAAATGTATAAAACCAAGCTGTGCTCTGACCACCTTGGGCACATGTTCTCAGACTCTCCTGAAGGCTATGCCATGGGCCAAAGTCACTCATAGTTGGCTCAGAATAAATCTCTTCAAATATTTCACAGAGTTTGAATCTTTGTCAACAGTTGCATAAATGGTACTTAGTTCTACCTAGATCCTTCACCACTATATCCATTATGAAACAAAAGCCTTAAACTACTGGGCAAAAAAGAACAAATATTTTTTTTTGTTAGAACACAACTGAAGACTCATTGTAGCTTGTGGAAAGTAACAACAACAAAACTTCTCTACTTGTGGAAGAGAAGAAGAATTACACACAGACCCTGACCATTAGAGGTCTTCTGTAGACTCACTAAGGAGGCTTAAACCATGAGATTCAAGGTCACAAGGCTGCCTAATACTGAGGCAGAATGACAACAGTAAGAATTCCGTACTTTTTATGCAACAATTACTCTTATCTTTCAAGCAGTTTTGCAACATGAAGGAAGCTTTCTCAGAATTTTCAACTTGTTCCCAGTCCTTCAATCAAACACTTGATGCCATTTTGGTTCACACATCAAGGCTAACAGTATTAAAAGTTAAAAAAAAAACATCCAACAATTTGCTGCTTGGGAAGGTTTGGGGAATCTACTGTATGGGAAGAGAGGCATTCTCTGAAGTGTAGTTGCAAAGGAAATACTTACAACAAAGGGGAGAACAGACATTGAATAGTATCCCCTGGGAAACATATTCTTCTTCTTTTTTTTTTTTTTTTTTTTTTTGGTGAGACAGAGTTTTGCTCTTGTTGCCCAGGCTGGAGTGCAATAGTGAGATCTTGGCTCACTGCAACCTCCACCTCCCAGGTTCAAGCAATTCTCCCGCCTCAACCTCCTGAGTAGCTTAACCTAAAACAAATAAACACTAGAGGAGTTTAAAGCTTGTGATGCATTGACGGTAAACATATCAATAACCAAAACCAAAAACCCAGAGCTCGATTCTTAAGTAGATGGACTCAAACCCAGGAAGGCTTAGTTGAAGACAAAAAGTGACTGTTTTACATAAATATTGTTTACTGCAGCTTCTATTATCCTAAATAAGATACACAGATTTTAACAAAAATTGTAAGACTGTAAATAAAGCAAGAGAACACACTTTTGTCAGAATCAATGAAGAGACAAAGGCTCGGGTAAACATAAATAATAAATAATCAGAAACAACATTTTAAATAAGTTTCACTAACAAATTGTGGAGACAAAGAAAGAATTTCACATTTTACCTCTGAAAGTTTGCTGAAAATCAGCTGATGAAAGTTAAATAAATGTCATACAAATGTATTAATGTGCAGGGAGAGTAATATAGTAAGACTTTGTATCCCCAACCAAATCTTATCTTGAATTGTACTTCCCATAATTCCCATGAGTTGAGGGAGAGACTAGGTGGAGGTTAATAAACCGTGGGGGATGGGAGGGTTCTCCCATTCTGTTCTCATGACAGTGAGTGAGTTCACATGATATTTGATGATTTTATAAGAGGCTCTTCCCCCTTTGCTTGGCACTTCTTCTTCCTGCTGCCTTGTGAAGAAGGTGCTTTGCTTCCCGTTTAACTTCTGCCATTATTGTAAGCTCCCTGAGGCCTTCCCAACCATGCTAAACTGTAAGTAAATTAAATTTCTTTCCTTTATAAATTACCCAGCATTTGGAAGTTCTTTATAGCAGTATGAAAATGAACAAATACAGTGTATCGGTACCAGAGAGAATGGGGTGCTGCTATAAACATACCTGAAAATGTGGAACCAACTTTGGAACTGAGTAATAGGCAGAGATTGGAACAGTTTGGACACCTCAGAAAAAGACAGAAAAATGTTGAAAAGTTTGAAACTTCCTAGAGACTTGTTGAGTGACTTTGACTAAAATGCTAATAGTGATGTGTACAATGAAGTCCTGGCTGAGGTGGTCTCAGATAAAGAGGAGGAACCTGTTGGGGACTGGAATGAAGGTGACTCTTGCTATGCTTTGCAAAGAGACTGGTGACATTTTGCCCCTGCCCAAGAGATCTGTGGAACTTTGAATTTGAGGAAGATGATATAGGGTATCTTGCAGAAGAAATTTCTAAGCAGCAAAGCATTTAAGATGTGACTTGGGTGCTCTTAAAAGCATTCAGTTATACGCATTCACAAAGAGATAGTTTAGAATTGGAACTTATGTTTAAAAGTGAAGCAGAGCATAAAACTTTGAAAATTTGCAGTCTGACAATGTGAAAGAAAATAAAATCCTATTTTTTGAATGATAAATTCAAGTCAGCTGCTAAAATTTTCATAATTAATGAGAAGCCTAATGTTAATCACCAAGACAATAGGGAAAATTTCTTCAGGGCATGTCAAAAGTCTTCACAGAAATCCCTCCCATCACAGACCCAGAGATTTTTTTTTAAATAGTTTTATGTGCTGGACCCAGGGCCTTGCTACTTTGTGCAGTTTCAGGATTTGGTGCCCTGCATCTCAGTCATGGATAAAAGAGGTCAATGTACAGCTCAGTCCATTGCTACAGAGGGTACAAGCACAAAGCCTTGGTGGCTTACACATGGTGGTGGGCCTGCAGGTGCACAAGAAGTCAATAATTGAGGTTTGGGAACTGCCACCTAGATTTCACAGGTTGTCCAGGAAGAAATTTGCTGCAGGTGGGGAACCCTCATGGAAAACCTTTGCTAGGGCAGTGCAGAAGAGAAATGTAGGGTTGGAGCCCTGATAAAGAGTCCCCACTGGGGAGCTATGAGAAGAGGGTCACCATCCTCAAGACCCCAGAATTGTAGATCCACCAAAAGCTTGCATAGTGCACCCGGAAAAGCTGCAGACACTCAACTTCAGACCATGAAAGCAACCAGGAGGGAGGCTGTACCCTAAACATCCACAGGGACAGGCCAGGCATGGTGGCTCATGCCTGTAATCCCAGCATTTTGGGAGGCTGAGGTGGGCAGATCCCAATGTCAGGAGTTTGAGACCAGCCTGGCCAATGTGGTGAAACCCCATCTCTACTAAAAATATAAAAATTAGCCAGGTGTGATGGTGGGTGCCTGTAGTCCCAGCTACTCAGGAGGCTGAGGCAGGAGAATCACTTGAACCCGAGAGGCAGAGGTTGCAGTGAGCTGAGATCCTACCATTGCACTCCAGCCGTGGCGACAGAGTGTGAATCCACCTCAAAAAACAAAAACAAAAACAAACAAAAAAAACCCCACATGGACAGAGCTGCTTAAAACCGTGAAAACCCATCTCGTGCATCAGAATGACTTGGATGTGAGACATGGAGTCAAAGGAGGTCATTTCAGAGCTTACAAACTACCCATCTGACAAGGGATTTATAACCAGAATATATAAGGAGCTCAAACAACTGTAGAGAAAAAAAAAAAAATCTAATAATTCAATTAAAAATGAGCAAAATATTTGAATAGACATTTCTCTAAAGAAGACATACAAATGACAAACAGGCAAATAAAAGGTACTCAACATAATTGATCAACAGAGAAATGCAAATGAAAACTGCCATGAGATATCATATCATCTCAGTTAAAATGGCTTATATCCAAAAAACAAGCAATAACAAATGCTGGTGAGGACATAGAGCAAAAGGAACCCTTATACACTGCTGTTGGAAATGTAAATTAGTACAATCAATATGAAGAACAGTTTGGAGATCACTCAAAAGAATAAAAATGCAGCTGCCATATGATTCAACAATCTCACTGCTGAGTACACATACTCAGCAAAGAGGAAATCAGTGTATCAAGGAGATCTGCACTCTCACGTTTATTGCAGCATTAGTCACAGTAGCCAAGATTTCAAAGCAACCTAAGTGTCCAACATCAGCTTTCAATTATTGCATGTTCTTAGATATAAAGGAAATATGGTTCATATACACAGTCTATTACTATTCAGCCATTAAGAAAATAAGATTCAGTCATTTGCAACAACATGGATGGAACTGGGTATCATTATGTCAGGTGATATAAACCGGGAACAGAAAGACAAACTTCACATGTTCTCACTTATTTGTGGGATCTAAAAATCAAAACAATTGGACTTATGAAGATATAGAGTATAACACGGTTACCAGAGGCTGGGAAGGGAAGTGGGAGTTGGGTAAAAATTGGGATGGTTAATTGGTACAAGATAATAATTAGAATGAATGAATAAGATATTTGATAGCACAACAGGGTTGCTATAATCAATAACTTACTTGCACGTTTTAAAACTAACATAAGTAGATTGTAACAGAAAGGATAAATGCTTGAGGGAATGGATATCCTATTTTTCATGATATAATTATTACCATTGCATGCCTGTATCAAAATATCTCATATACCCCCATAAATATATACATCTACTATGTTCCCATAGAAATTAAAAATTAAAAATAACAAAAAAAGGGTATGTTACTCTAGTATTTTTGTCTGGATTGATCTGTTTTCATCTGTTAGGTATAATTATTAGTGTTAAGTCCTTCACTTTCCGTTTAAAATTTCTGGTTTTCTTATTTATCATTGAAAGTTGTAGTACTGAAGTTTCCAAATGTTCCAGACCATTATTGCAGAGCTTTCCATTTCACTCTTCAATTCTATTTCACATCTTTAGGATCTCTGATATTTGGTGCATATATATAGTATTGTTATATATCTTCTTATGAATTGATACTTTATCATTATATAATGTTTCCATTTGTCTCTTATATTAGTTTTCAATTTAAACTCTACTTTAACGTTGATATCACCACTCCTTTGCTTTTTCCATTACTGTTTGCACCAATATTTTTTTTCATCTTCTCTCTTTCAAACTTTGCATATTCTTAAATACAAAATGAATATATTAAAGTGTGCATATAGTTGAGAGTGCTTTTAATCCATTGTGCAAGTCTATGTCTTTTGATTAGAGAGTTGAATAAATAATGGTTTAAATTTATAATTGATAGGGAAGATTTATTATTGCCATTTAAATAATTTGTTTTCTGTAAGTCTTATAGCTATTTTGCGCCTCCTCTTTTTTCCAATGCCTTCCATTGAAGATAGTTGATTTTTTTAATTGACACATTTTTATTCCCTTCTTATTTCCTTTTGTGTGTATTCTATAGATATGTCCTTTGTGGTTACCTTGGTGATTATCCATAATATCCTACATATATGAAAAATTATTTTGAATTAATACTACTTTAATTTAAATCATATACACAAATTATCTTTCTTCATGTCATTGATTTACAAATGTCATATTAATATACTGTCTGACTATTAATATAGGTTTCAAATTTCTTTTATAATTTTTTTCTTTTAAATCCCGTAGAGGAATAAAAAATAGTTATAAACCAAAATGCTAAAACAGATAGTTTTTATGTGTTTTTCGTGTATGTATCCTTAACAGAAATTTTTATATTTTGTTTGACTTTAAGTTATTGTCTATACATACATCCTTTTATGTCTACATGAAAGACTCCCTTTAGCATTTCTCTTAGCACAGATCTCGTGATAATGCACTGTCTCAGCTTTTATTTATCTGATAATGTCTTAATTTCTTCCTCATTTTGAAGGACAGCTTTGCCCTGGATCAAATACTTGGTTGAGACTTTTTTTTCGTTTGTGCGTTTGTTTTTTTTCTTTTAACACTGCAGATATATCCCCTTCCAGACTGGAAGGCTCACCTAAATAATCTGATAATTTTATTAAAGATAACTTGTGCATAATTAGTCACTTTTCTCTTGCTGTTTACTAGATTCTGTTTTATATTTGGCTTTTGCAACTTTGATTATTATGCAACTTGCTGTGGGTCCCTTTGGATTTTTTTTTTAACTTGGAGCTTCTTGTATTTTTATATCCATGTTTTAAAATCAGATTTTGGATTTCTTATTATTTAAAAAATACTCTATGCCATTTTTCTCACTTCTTTTTTAAGATTACTGTAATGAATATATTGGTCTGCTTGATGGCCTCTCATAAATGTCTTAGACTCTGTTCATGTTCTTCGTTATTATTGTATTTGGCTTTGCTCCTCAGATTTACTAACTTCCCATCTTCTACCTTCAAGTTTACTAATTCTTTATTGTTCTGGTTTGAGTCTGATGTTGAGCTTCTTTACTAAACTTTTCAATTCTATAGAAAAGCTATAGAGTTTCTTTTTTATCTCAGCTATAGAATTTCTGTTTTGTTCTGTTTTATAATTTATATCTCACTATTGGCATATTCACTTTTATATATGATTTTTCTAATACTTTTTCTTTTTTGTGTTCTTTAAATTTAAGCATACGATAAACAGTTGTTACAAAGTATTTTTCGAATAAGTCCTAAATTTTGGTCAATTCATAGAGATTTATTTCAGTCCTTTAGAACGTTTTTTCTTGTTTTTTATGTTTTGCAATTTTTGTTGAAAATTTGACATTTGAAATAACAGCTATTCTTCCAGTTTTCGCAATTTGACTCTATGTTAGATGAAACCTTCACTATCAGCCCAGTGTGAAGGATCTATGTTTCTCAGGTCTTCTCTCGGCATGTATATTTCCTGTGCCTGTGTCTGTGCTTTTTTCTAATTCCCTCCATATAAACATCTATGCTGCTTTCCTCATCTTCTCTCTCAGTTAGGTGATACAGAATCTGGTTCTGTAAGCAGGTCATAGACAGAGCAAAAATTTGCAAACAATTTCTCTGAGGAAGAAATGCAAGAAATTTGACTACTTCCTTCCAAAAATGCCACACAAGGGAGGGAGTGACACAAGGCTACAGAATTGCTTGTCTTTATGAATGTGACTTCTTGTTGATTAGGCATTTGCTTAATTGTTACAATTCATTGACTGTATTCTGGGGTTCCTGCAAAGTTATTTTAGTCAGTTTACAGTTTATAACTTGATGTTTCTGTGGGGGGCCAAAGAACCTGGAGCTTCCCAAACTGCCATTTTGCCAACAGCTTGGAAGTCTCTTGCTACCTAATTCTGAAAGCTTTATGAAGTTACTGTAATAAAGATAGTGTATTTTGGAGGAGAGAAATATTTGTCAGTAGAACAGAAAGGAAGAGGAACAGAGGAAGATCAGAGTAGACCCACTAAAATATGGACCATGGAGCTTTACAATAGTACAAAGGATTTTATTGGGAAAAAAATGATCTTTTCAACATATGTTGCATATCTCCATGCAAAGACATTAATAATAACAATATTCATACTATTTGCATGTTACAAAAACTAACTCAGATATATTATAGACCTAGATATAAAACATAATCTTATAAAATTTCTAGAAAACACTGACTTTGGGTTCAGCAAATATTTCTTAGATACAACACTAAAAGCACAATTTATAATAAAAAGTTCATGTGCTAGACTTTATAAATATTAAAAGTATTCACTTTTTTCTTTAAGTTCTGGGATACATGTGCAGAATGTGCATGTTTGTTACATAAGTACACATGTGCCATGGTGGTTTATTGCACGTATCAACCCATCACCTAGGTTTTAAGCCCCACATGCATTAGATATTCATCCTGATGATCTCCCTCTCCTCACCATCCCCCATGACAGGCCCTGGTATGTGTTGTTTCCTTCCCTGTTTCCACGTGTTCTCATTGTTGAACTCCCACTTCTGAGTGAAACATGCTGTGTTTGGTTTTCTGTTCCTGTGTTAGTTTGCTGAAGATAATGGCTTCCAGCTTCATCCATGTCCTTGCAGAAGATATAATCTCATTCCTTTTTATGGCTGCATAGTACTCCATGCTGTATATGTACCACATTTTCTTTATCCAGTCTGTAGTCAATGGGCATTTGGGTTGGTTCCATGTCTTCGCTATTGTGAATAGTGCTGCAATAAATATACATGTGCATGTATGAGTTCCAGATACTTGAGGAATTGCCACACTGTCTTCCACAATGGTTGAACTAATTTACATTTCCACCAACATCATAAAAGTGTTCCTATTTTTCCACTGCTTCACAAGCATCTGTTGTTTCTTGACTTTTTAATAATCACCATTCTGACAGGCGGGAGATGGTATCTCACTGTGGTTTTGATTCGCATGTCTCTAATGATCAGGGATACTGAGCTTTATTTCATATGATTGTTGGTTGACTAATGCATAACTTCTTTTGAGAAGTTTCTGTTCATATCCTTTGCCCACTTTTTGATGGGGTTATTTGTTTTTGTCTTGTAAATTTGATTACGTTCCTTTTAAATTCTGGATACTAGACCTTTGTCAGATGTGTAGATTGCAAATTTTTTTTCCTGTTCTGTAGGGTGCCTGTTCACTCTGATGATAGTTTCTATTGCTGTGCAGAAGCTCTTTAGTATAACTAGATTCCATTTGTCAATTTGTTGTAATTGCTTTTGGTGATTTCATCATAAAATCTTTGCCCATGCCTATGTCATGATAGTATTGCCTAGGTTTTCTTCTAGGGTTGTTATCGTTTTGGGTTTTACATTTAATTCTTTAATTCATCTTGAGTTAATTTTTGTATAAGGTGTAAGGTAGGCATCCAGTTTTGATTTTCTGCATATGGCTAGACTGTTTTCACAGCACCATTTATTAAATAGGGAATCCTCTTCCCATGGCTTGTTTTTGTCAGGTTTGTTGGAGATCAGATGGTTGGAGATATGTGATCTTATTTCTGAGATCTCTATTCTCTTCCATTGGTCTTTATGTCTGTTTTGGTAGAAATATCATGCCGTTTTGGTTACTGTAGCCTTGCAGTGTAGTTTGAAGCCAGGTAACGTGATGTCTCCAGATTTGTTCTTTTTGCTTGAGATTGTCTTGGCTATATGGCCTCTTTTTTTGGTTCCTTATGAATTTTAAAGTACCTTTTTTTTTTTCTAATTATGTGAAAAAACGTCAATGGTAGTTTGATGGGATTAACATTTAATCTATAAATTACTTTGGGCAATATGGCCATTTTCACTATGTTGATTCTTCCTATCCATGAGGATGGAATGTTTTTCCTTCTGTTTAGGTCCTCTCTTCTTTCCTTGAGCACTGGTTTGTAGTTCTCCTTGAAGAGATCCTTCACATCCCTTGTTAGGTGTATTCCTAAGTATTTATTCTCTTTGTAGAAATTGTAAATGGGAGTTCATTCATGATTTGCCTCTCTGCTTGTCTATTGTTTGTGTATAGGAATGCTTGTGATTTTTGCACATTGATTTTGTATCCTGAGATTTTGCTGAAGTTGCTTATCAGCTTAAGGAGTTTTGGGTCTGAGACAATGGAGTTTTCTAAATATAAAATCACGTCATTTGCAAACAGAGACAATTGGACTTCCCTTCTTCCTATTAGAATACCCTTTATTTCTTTCCCTTGCCTGATTGCCCTGGCCAGAACTTCCAATAATATGTTGAATAGGAGTGGTGAGAGAGGGCATCCTTGTCTTGTGCCAGTTTTCAAAGGGAGTGCTTCCGGCTTTTGCCTAATCAGTATGATATTGGCTGTGGGTTTATCATAAATAGATCTCATTATTTTGAGATGCATTACATCAACACCTATTTTATTGAGGGGTTTTAGCATGAAGGGATGTTGAATTTTATCAAAGACCTTTTCTGCATCTGTTGAGATAATCATGTGGTTTTGTCATTGGTTCTATTTATGTGATGAATTACGTTTATTGATTTGTGCATATTGAACCAGCTTTGCATCCTAAGGATAAAGCCAACTTGATTGAGGTGGACAAGTTTTTTGATGTGCCGCTGGATTCAATTTGCCAGTATCTTACTGAGGATTTTTGCATTGATTTTCATCAGGGATATTGGCCTGAAGGTTTTTTTGTTGTTGTTGCTATTGTGTCTCTGCCATGTGTTGGTATTAGGATGATGCTGGCCTCATAAAATGAGTTAAGGGAAGAGTAGTTCCTTTTCAATTGTTTGCAATAGTTTCAGAAGGAATGATGGCAGCTCCTCTTTGTATCTCTGCTAGAATTCAACTGTGAATCTGTCTTTCCTGAGCTTTTTTTAGTTGGTAGGCTATTTATTACTGCCTCAATTTCAGAACCTGTTATTGCTCTTTTCAGGGATTTGATGTCTTCCTGGTTTAGTGTTGGGAGGGTGTATGTGTCAAGGAATTTATCCATTTCTTCTAGATATTCTAGTTTATTTGCATAGAAGTGTTTATAGCATTCTCTGATGGTAGTTTGTATTTCTGTGGAGTCAGTGGTATTATCCCCTTTATCATTTTTATTGCATCCATTTGATTTTGCTCTTTTCTTCTTTATTAGTCTATCTAGCATTCTGTTTTATTATGTTTTTCAAAAACATATCTCTTTTATTCATTGATTTTTTTGAATAGATTTTCATTTCTCTATCTCCTTCAGTTCTGCTCTAATCTTATTTATTGTCTTCTACTAGGTTTTGGAATTGTTTGCTCTTGTTTTTCTAGTTCTTTTAATTGTGATGTTAAGGTGTTGATTTGAGATCTTTCTAGCTTTCCGATGTGGGCATTTAGTGCTATAACTTCCCCTCTAAACACAGCTTTAGCTGTGTTCCAGAGATTCTAATACATTGTTTCTTTGTTCTCATTGGTTTGAAATAACTTCTTGATTTCTGCCTTAATTCCATTATTTACCCAGGAGTCATTCAGGAGCAGGTTGTTCAATTTCCATGAAGTTGTGTGGTTTTGCAGGAGTTTCTTAATCCTGAGTCCTAATTTGATTGCACTGTGGTCTGAGAGACTGTTTGTTATGATTTCAGTTCTTTTGCATTTGCCGAGGAATGTTTTACTTCCAATGATGTGGTCAATTTTAGATTAAGTGCCATGTGGCACTGAGAAGAAAGTATATTCTTTTGTTTTGGGGTAGAGAGTTCAGCATATATCTGTTAGTTCCACTTGATCCAGAGCTGAGTTCAAGTCCTGAAAAGCCTCGTAAATGTTGTCTCGTTGCTCTGTCTAATATTGGCAGTGGTGTGCTAAAGTCTCTCACTATTATTGTATGGGAGTTGAAGTTTTTTGGTAGGTCTCTATGAATTTGTTTTATGAATCTGGGTGCTTTTGTATTGGGTTCATATATGTTTAGAATAGTTAGCTCTTCTTGTTTAATTGATCCCTTTATCAATATGTAATGCCCTTCTGTGCCTTTTTTTTTTCTTTTTCTTTTTATCTTTGTTGGTTTAAAGTCTGCTTTGTCAGAGACTAGGATTGCAACCCCTGCTTTTTTCTGCTTTCTATTTGCTGGGTAAATTTTCCTTCATCCCTTAATTTTGAGCCTATGTCTGTCTTTGCACGTCAGATGGGTCTCTTGAACATATCACTCTGATAGGTCTTGACTTGTTATTCAATTTGCAAGTCTGTGTCTTTTAATTGGGGCATTTAGCCCATTTCTATATAAGGTTAATATTGTTATGTGTGAATTTGATTCTGTCATTATGATGGTAGCTAGTCATACTGCACACTAGTTGATGCCGTATTTTTTTCATAATGTCATTGGTTTTTATGTTTTGGTGAATTTCTCAGTGGCTGGTACTGGTTTTTCCTTTCCATATTTAGTGCTTCCTTCTGGAGCTCTTGCAAGCAGGCCTTGTGGTGATGAATTTCCTTAGCATTTGCTTGTCTGAGAAGGATTTTATTTCACCTTTTCTTATGAAGCTTAATTTGGCCTGATATTAAATTCTGGGTTGAAAATTCTTCTTATTAAGAATGTTTAGGCCAGGCACGGTGGCTCACGCCCGTAATCCCAGCACTTTGGGAGGCCGAGGTGGGTGGATCACGAGGTCAGGAGATCAAGACCATCCTGGCTAACACGGTGAAACCCCGTCTCTACTAAAAATACAAAAAATTAGCCGGCCGTGGTGATGGGCGCCTGTAGTCCCAGCTACTAGGGAAGCTGAGGCAGGAGAATGGCATGAACCCCGGAGGCAGAGCTTGCAATGAGCCAAGATTGTGCCACTGCACTCCAGCCTGGGTGACAGAGCGAGACTCCATCTCAAAAAAAAAAAAAAGAAAAAAAAGAATGTTTAATATTGGCCCCCACTCTCTTCTGGCTTGTAGGGTTTCTGCTGAGAGATCCGCTGTTAGTCTGATGGGCTTCACTTCGTAGGTGGCCTGGCCTTTCTCTTTGGCTGCCCTTAACATTTTTTCCTTCATTTCAACCTTGGAGAACCCGATGATTATCTGTCTTCGGATTAATCTTCTTGTGAAGTATCTTAGTAGACTTCTCTGTATTTTCTGAATTTGAATGTTGGCCTGTCTTGCTAAGTTCCGGAAGTTCTCCTAGATAATATCCTGAAGTGTGTTTTCCAACTTGCTTCCATTCTTTCCATCTCTTTCAGATACTCGTCTTTTTACATAGTCCCATATTACTTGGAGGTTTTGTTTGTTCCTCTTTATTTTTTTGCCTGCCTTATTTCAGCAAGATAGTCTTTCATTTCTGACCTTCTTTTTTTTTCACTTGATTGATTCAGCTATTAATACTTGTGTATGCTTCATGAAGTTCTTGTGCTGTGTTTTTCAGCTCCATCAGGACATTATGTTCCTCCTTAAACTCGTTATTCTAGTTAGCAGCATCTATAACCTTTTATCAAGTTTCTTAGCTTCTTTGCATTGGGTTACACTATGCTCCTTTACTTCAGCGAAGTTTGTTATTACCCACTTTCTAAAGCCTACTTCTGTCAATTCATCAAACTCATTCTCCGTCCAGTTCTGCACCCTTGCTGGAGAGGCGTTGCAATTATTTGAAGGAGAAGAGGCACTCTGGCCTTTTGGGTTTTCAGCATTTTTTTTTTCTTTTCTTTTCTTTTTTATTTTTTTTTTCTGATTCTTTCTCATCTTCATGAGTTTGTCTAGTTTCAGTCTTTGAGACTGCTGACCCTTGGATGAAGTCTCTGTGGGGACTTTTTTTGTTGTTGTTGATTCTGTTGTTGTTGCTTTCTGTTTGTTTATTTTTCTTTCAATAATCAGGTCCCTCTTCTGTAAGGCTGCTGTGGTTTGCCAGGGGTTAACTTCAGGTCCCCTTTATCTGGTTCACTCCTGCTCCTGGAGATGTCACTTGATGAGCCTGAAGAAGAGCAAAGATGGGTGCCTGCTCCTTCTTCTGGGATCTCTGACCTCGAGGGGAACTGACCTGATGCCAGTAGGAATGCTCCTGTTTAGAGTGTCTGACAACCCCTGTGGGTCTCACCCAGTTGGGTGGCATGGGAAGCAGGATCCATTTAACAAAGCACTTTGACTGTCTCTTGGTAGAGGGGGTGTGCTGCACTGGAGGGAAACCCACTCATCAGGGCTTCCCAGATTCCTCAGAGCTAGCAGGAGGAAAGACTAAATCTCCTGGTCTGTGGAAACTATGGCCAACCATCCCCTTGGGGGCTCAGTCCCAGGGAGATCAGAGTTTTGTTCCTGAGCCCCTGGCTGGAGTTGCTGGAGTTCTTGCAGGGAAGCCCTGCAGCGGAAGTGTTTGCTGCTACCCCTCCCCAAAGGAGCTCAGCTGACTTAGAAAGCAGGCAGCTGCAGCAGTGGTGATGGCCACCCCTCCCCCTGGAACTTGGCAGGCTTAGGCAGATTCTAGCTAAGTGGCTGTGAGAATTTGTGCAGCTCTATGGTTGGGAGCCAAGCCCTGGTGGTGTGGGCTCATGAGTGAGATCCTCTGATCCATGTGTTGCGCAGTTCCGTGGAGAAAGCACAGTTTCCCAGGCTGGATAGCACGCCCACTCACTGCCTCCCTTTGCTGAGGGTGGGGGCTCCCCTGCCCTGTGTGGCTCTTCGGTGGGAGCCTTCCTTCCACTGCTCTTCCTTCCTCTCCGTTGAATGCCAGAAGCCTAGTCGGTCCTAATGACAAAACCTGGATACCTTAGTTTCCAACGCAGGATTCAATGCTGTTTGGGATCTTTTCGATGGGAGCCTCTGATCATTGCTGCTTCCATCTTGGCCCCACCCAGTTGCAAGCTCAAAATATCCACTCTTTCAAAGATATGTGAAGAGGATAATAAAGGCAGTTTTTTGGGGGGAAATATTTATAAATTCTGTAATTAATAATGGCTTTCTATCAGGAACATAAAAATAACTCTTGAAAACTCAATAACAACAACAACAACAACAACAACAACAAAAACACTCCAATAAAATAGATGAAAGATTTAGAAACTTCACCACTGAGGAAATATAAATGACAGGTAAGTGCAATATAAAATTCTTAACATTATTAGTCATTCTGGAAATGCATTTTAAAATGAAGGTGGGTATTTAAAAAAAAATCTGAGTATGCTGAGTAACTGGAACACTCATATATTACTAGTAGGAATGAAGAAGGGTGCATCTAATATGGAAAACATTTTGGTCATTTTTTAAAAAATAAAGTGCAGCAAATACTCATCATTTCCAGAAACTACACTCCTAGGTTTTTACGCAAGTGAAATAAAAACTATATGCATATATAAACCTGTATGTCAATGTTTATAGTATCCTTTCCTTGTAATCAACCAAAACTGAATACAAGTCAAATGTTCTTCAATTGTACACACAAATAAACATTTGTATATCTATACAATTGAATACAATTTGTCAAAAAAAAATAGTGACACAAACAATAAAATGCCTGAATTTCAAATGCACTGTGGCAGTAGTCAGACCCAAAAGGCTGTTGTAATAGTTAACTTTAGGCATCAACTAGGCTAAGGGATGCCCCGAGAGCTGGAAAAACATAATTTCTGAGTATATCTGTGAGAGTGTTTCTGGAAGATGTTGGCA
Organism: Mandrillus leucophaeus; assembly: GCF_000951045.1. Classification (NCBI taxonomy): domain Eukaryota; kingdom Metazoa; phylum Chordata; class Mammalia; order Primates; family Cercopithecidae; genus Mandrillus; species Mandrillus leucophaeus. The sequence goes on from NW_012105032.1 coordinate 439,744, forward strand.
CTTGAATCAGTAGACTGAGTAAAGACAATCCACTTGTAACAATCTGTCAGGTGTCAACCAATCTATTGAGAGCCCAAATACAGCAAAAAGGCAGAAGGAGGGAAAATTATCTCTCTTCTTGAACTGTAACATTCATCTTCTGCTCTCAGATATTGAAGCTCTTGGTTCTCAGGCCTGTGGTCTCCAGGACTTACACCAGTGGATCCCGCAGATTTCAGACCTTTCGAAGCATACTAAATTATATCACTGGCTTTCATAATTCTCCAGCTTACACATGAAAAATGGTGAGACTTCTCAGTCTCTATAATTTCATGGGTCAATTCTCATAATAAATCTCTCTCTCTGTTTCTTTCTCTATCTCTCTGTCTCTCTTCTTATCTCTATTGCTGCCTTTATCTCTCTGTCTCTCTCTCTATATATATGTATATATGGTATTACATTATTTTATTTCTGTATTATGTGATTATTAGATTTATAAATGTTGATTTATACCTATATTATCTTATATGACTTTGTAAATTTGAAGACACAGCTCTGTTTTGCATATAAAACCAAATTGTATACTATACTTTATGGGAAAATTACATAGAAGCTATAAATGAAAGTATAAATTTTCCCTTGGCAAAAGCTTTTAAAGAAATGTATATTATTCTGAGTATGCAAACATCTCCTTTACACAGACTCAAAGAAATTCAATTGTTACAGTAAGTATGCCTTCTCCTTTGAAGATGTGCATTATAAAGACATTTTAAGAAGTAGGCATTCTACAAGTTTCCCTTTGTAATTTAGCCATTGGCAATTGTATATATGTATAGACAATTATTAGTCTCATGCTTCAAAATAGCTGTGACAATAGACTAGTTCTATAACATTTTTAGGACTCTACATGCTCTTTTTTCAGGAAAATGACTTTGCATCTTTCTTTCTCATTTATTGTAAAGTGGTCATCCTATAAAGGCAGGGAAACCAAATACCTAAATTATACATAATTCTCTAATATTAGAAATCATCTCTCCTACATTTGCTTCTGCTTCTGAAAAAAATTAAAAATTATGATGATTTTACATTGTTGTCATTTAATATAAACAATGGTGATGTACCAGTAGATTAAAGGCTGAATTTACCTAGTACTTATATTGCGCATAGCATGTCAAAATGGTGCTGATACAACACAGAATAAGCACTGTTTTATTATATAATGCCTTAATACTGTTCAAATACAGGTTTTCTTTTTTTTTTTTTTTTAAAGTTGTCAAGGTTTTCTTCTAGGGTTTTATGGGTTTGCATTTAAGACTTTAATTTGTCTTGAGTTAATTTTTGTATGAGGTGTAAGGAAGGATCCAGTTTCTGTTTTCTGCATTTGGGTAGCCAGTTTTCCCAGCACCATTTATTAAATAGGGAATCCTTTTCCCATTGCTCATTTTTGTCAGATTTGTCAAAGATCAGATGGTTGTACATGTGTGGTGTTACATCTGAGGTATCTGTTCTATTCCATTGGTCTATATATCTGTTTTGGTACCAGTACCATGCTGTTTTGGTTACTGTAGCCTTGTAGTATAGTTTGAAGTCAGGTAGCATGAGGCCTCCAGCTTTATTCTTTTTGCTTAGAATCATTTTGGCTATATGGGCCCCTTTTTGGTTCCATGTGAAATTTAAAGTAGTTTTTTTCTTCTATTCAGGATGTAGGCATGGGCAAAGACTTCATGACTAAAACACCAAAAACAATTCCAACAAAGCCAAAATTGACAAATTGGATCTAATTAAAAACTAAAGAGCTTCTGCACAGCAAGAGAAACTATCATCAGAGTGAACAAGAAACTTACAGAATGGGAGAAAATTTTTGTAATCTATCCATCTGACAAAGGGCTAATATCCAAAAACTACAAGAAACTTAAACTTACAATAAAAAATAAAAATAAAAAAGTGGGGAAAGAATATGAACATATGAACAGACACTTCTCAAAAGAAGACATTTATGTGGCCAACAAACATATGAAAAAAAGCTTATCATCACTGGTCATTAAAGAAATGCAAAGCAAAACCACAGTGAGATACCATCTCACACTAGTTAGTATGGCGATTATTAAAAAGTCAGGAAACAACAGATGCTAGTGACACTGCAGAGAAAGAGGAACACTTTTACACTGTTGGTGGGACAGTAAATTACTTCAGCCATTGTGGAAGACAGTGTGGCGATTTCTCAAGGATCTAGAACCAGAAATACCATTTGACCCAGCAATCCCATTACTGGGTATATACCCAAAGGGATAGAAATCATTCTACTATAAAGACACATGCACACATATGTTTGTTGCGGCACTGTTCACAATAGCAAAGACTTGGAACCAACCCAAATGCACATCAATGATAGGCTGGATAAAGAAAATGCAGCACATATATACCATGGAACACTATGCAGCCATAAAAAAGAATGAGTTCATGTTATTTGCAGGGACATGAATGAAGCTGGAAGCCATCATTCTCAGCAAACTAACACAGGAGCAGAAAACCAAATACTTCTCGTTCTCACTCATAAGTGGGAGTTGAACAATGAGAATACATGGATACAGGGAGGGGAACATCACACACTGGGGCCTGTCAGGGGTAGGAAGCAAGGGGAGGTAGAGCATTAGGACAAATACCTAATGCATGTGGGGCTTAAAACTTAGATGATGGGTTGATAGGTGCAGCAAATTACCATGGCATATGTATACCTATGTAAGAAACCTGCACATTCTGCACATATATTCCAGAACTTAAGAATTTTTTTTTTTTTTTTTTTTTGAGATGGAGTCTCTCTCTGTCACCCAGGCTGGAGTGCAATGGCATGATCTCTGCTCACTGCAACCCCCACCTTCCGGGTTCAAGCAATTCTCCTGCCTCAGCCTCCTAAGTAGCTGGAATTATAGGCATGTGCCACCACACCAGGCTAATTTTTGTATTTTTAGTACAGACAGGGTTTCACCATGTTGATCAGGCTGGTCTCAAACTCCGGACCTCATGATCCACTCACCTCGGCCTCCCAAAGTGCTGGGATTACAGGCGTGAAACACCGTGCCAGGCCAGGTAAAGTAAAAATTTTTTTTTTAAAGTTTTATTTTGGGTTAAGGGGTACATGTGCAGGTTTTTTATATTGACAAACTCATGTTATAGGGGCTTGTGGTGCAAATTTTGTTACCCGGGTACTAAGCATAGTGCCCAATAGTTATTTTTTCTGATCCTCTTTCTCCTTCCACCCTCCACCCTCAAGCAGGCCTAAGTATCTCTTGTTCCCCTTTTTGTTTCCATGTGTTCTCATTATTTAACTTCCACTTATAAGTGAGAACATGCAGTATTTAGTTTTCTGTTCCTGTATTAGTTTGCTAAGATAATAGCCTCCCATTCCATCCATGTTCCCAGAAGGGATATAATATTCTTTTTTTCTGCCTGCATAGTATTCCATGGTATATATGTACCACATTTTCTTTATCCAATCTGTCATTGATGGGCATTTACGTTGATTCCATGTCTTTGCTATTGCGAATAGTGCTGCAATGAACATATGCATGCATATTTCTTTGTGGTAGAACAACTTCTATTCCTTTTATTTTACTATATTGATTTTCCTATATTTTATCCAGTAATGAACAACTTAAAAATAATAAGAATATCTATCCTAAATCCACAGACAAAATCATACTAAACAGTCAAAAGCTGAATGTATTACCCTCGAAAACGGGCACAAGATGAGGATGCCCTGTCTCACCACACCTGTCCATCATAGTATTGGAAGTCCTGGCCAGAGAAATAAGGTAAGAGAAATAAGTAAATGGCATCCAAATAGGATGAGAGGAAGTCAAACTATCCCTGTTTGCAGAAGACATGATTCTATATCTAGAAAACCTCATAGTCATGGCCACAAAGCTTCTTAACCTGATAAACAACTTTAGCAAAGTTTCAGAATACAAAATCAATGCACAAAAATCACTAGCATTCCTATTCACCAACAGGCAAGCTGAGAGCCAAATCAAGAATGCAATTGCGTTTACAACTGCCACAAAAAGAATGATACAGCTAGACAGTTAGGTGAAAGAGCTCTACAATGAGAATAACAAAACAATGCAGAAAGAAATCAGAGATCACACAAATAAATGAAAAAACATTCCATGCTCATGAACAGGAAGAATCAATATCATTAAAATGATCATACTGCCTAAAACAATTTACAGATTCAATGCTTTTCCTATCAAACTACCAATAATATTCTTCAAAGAACTAGATAAAACTATTATAAAATTCATATGAATCAAAAAAGAGCCTGAATACCTAAGGCAATCCTAAGCAAAAATAACAGAACTGAAAGCATCACAGTACCCAACTTCAAAATATACTACAGGGTAGGGCCACGCGCCCTGGCTCACGCCTGTAATTTCAGCACTTTGGGAGGGCGGATCACGAGGTCAGGAGTTCGAGATCAGCCTGACCAACAACATGGTGAAACCCCATCTCTACTAAATATACAAAATTTAGCCGGGCGTTGTGGCACGTGCCTGTATTCCAGCCTGGGCAATAGAGCGCGAAACTCCGTCAAAAAAAAAAAAAAAAAA
>NW_012105032.1:445639-515251 GCF_000951045.1 Mandrillus leucophaeus
AAAGTTTAAAAACTACCCATGATTCTAGCTCTACACTTGAAGAGACTTAAATATATGGATCAATTTCATCGATATACAAAACTCTCTTACCAGGTAATTTTTTCCTTTAGAACTTTGTTTATTTAACACTTCAGGCTATGCCACCAATCCAGACAGAATGTACGACCTTGTTGCTGTTGTGGTTCACTGTGGAAGTGGTCCCAAGGGGGCCATTATATTGCAGTAGTTGAGAGTCATGATTTTTGGTTGTTGTTTGATGACGACATTGTAGAAAAAATAGATGTGCAAGCTATTGAAGAATTCTTCGGGTTGACATCAGATACTCAAAGAACTCTGAGTCTGGTTACATCCTTTCCTGTCAGTCTCAGGACTGAGGCAGAATGGTGATGAAGAGATACTTTCTGCCTCATTTCTTCTCTGGTTATGTTGGAAAGGGTCAAGCACTGATTTTTCAAGAAAAGAGAAATGCAGGAAACTCAGGAGGCAGTAGCACACTTTGCAAATGATAAAGCAAAGACGATAGATTGACAAGCCCTTCCAGTTATGGTAGTTGATTTATTTGCTCAGGTATCATCCTGTCTGCACAGTTCCATACAACAAGGAGGTAAAAGCAGAGATACCAGCTCCTCTTGTAAAACAGCCTTCCAGTCATTGACACACATTTTCTCTTTATTAATTGCACCAATAATGTTTTGAATTCCTTGGGGGTGCAGTAGAAAGAATCGGAATCTGTGCTGTATTGATAAGGAGATGATGTTGAACACACTGCATAAATTTGCCTGGTTTAGTATGTATAGAAGCATATTCAGTGGTCTTTTCAAAAGGAAACCAGAAATGCTTTTGGGTCCAGCACTTCCAGTTGCCTTCCTGATATGAAAACTAACATGCTGGATAATCCGGTGTCGGGAAGACAAAGATGTTTTGCTTCTCTGAAGAAGCTTATAATAATATACAGTATATATATATGTAGGGAGCAATTGGTCAAAAGTGGCTTTTTGTTTCCCCAAGGGGAAAGGCTGGCTTTGTAATTATAATTTATTCTTTATTTCTTTTACTTAAAACTGGTAGAGTCTAAGTATTCTATGAAGTGCTCATGATTCTGTCAGTAAATTTGAGCATATTTTTATTAGTTAATGTCAGTTTAACTGGTCCTTTTGTTTGTTTCTATTTTTAAGGTAAATTTTAAATTATATATGAAATCAGTAAGATACCTTGAAAAAAACTGCAATGAGAGGAGGTAAATATCCTTTTTCAGGAGGAAGTGATATCTCTGGCTAAGTATTTGTCCTTTTATTATGGTCTCTAAATCAGTTATTTTCTTCAGCTTTAATTTCGTAAAGTTAAAAAACTGTATAAACATTTCCTGTAGTTGTTGGAATAATTAAAAATGCTGGTGCAGTCGTGGTATACCAATCTTTAGAATTCTTAAGTATTCTAATGTTTCAAGTTGAGATCATGCTTGGGAAAATCATGTCATAGCATTTATATTATTTTTGGATGTCATTTTTTACCCTGGAAAGAAGTAATAATGTTTGTCATAACCCTAGCAGCCTACATAGTGAGCTAAACAAACCCTTTGAAGATTACATTTTAATCAATACACTAGGAATACAAAAAACGGGTTATTTCTCCCCTTCCCCCCATCTTTACAAATCTTACTGGAAGGGGGTTCAGAGATTAAAATTTGTGTTTGCTAAGACTTCATTCTGTTGGGGGTTTTAAGAAATAATATATGTAATGTAAAATGTATATAAACCACTGCAGTTTTTTGGACATTTTTCCATGCATCAGTAAGTTGTCTGACAGTAGCCAAATGTAACCTGCAGAAAGTTATTGAAAGTTATATTCAGAATAATAGCAATCAGGCCTTGAATGTTCTTTATTAAACTCTTTTCAGGCAGTAAATTAAAAAAAAAAAATCTGTCATTTTCTTTTTTTTTTTAGGAGGGGCGGAGGGGGTGGGGAATCCGGTTCTGTTGCCCAGGCTGGAGTGCAGTGGCGCCATTGCGGCTCACTGCAAGCTCCACCTCCCGGGTTCATGCCATTCTCCTGCCTCAGCCTCCCAAGTAGCTGGACTACAGGCACCCGCCACCACGCCCGGCTAATTTTTTGTATTTTTTAGTAGAGACGGGGTTTCACCATGTTAACCAGGATGGTCTTGATCTCCTGACCTCGTGATCTGCCCACCTCGGCCTCCCAAAGTGCTGGGATTATAGGCATGAGCCACTGCGCCTGGCCCAAAATCTGTCATTTTTAAAGTTATTTTGCTAAAACTGTTGACTATGGAAAACAAACAACAAAAAGGAATGTTTTTAGTCTGCTGCTATTATTAACATTTATTATCTGTATCTTTTGGCTCAGGAAATGACTTCGCCTATTTGTTCCACAAGCAGATCTTTAACAGGGTCACTTAGGTAATTGGACTACTTAAACAGATGTGCTGGAAGAAAATCATAATAGTTAGCATTTGTACTAAATATGAAAAGTATTTTGACAAGTTTCTTTTTAAGATAGTTTCTAAAGCCTTACCCTGGCTAGAGATGTTTTGTACAAATTATATGTAGACTGCCTGTTCTACCAACATGCCACAGAGAATCACAATCAACAATGTGGGGAAAGTCAGAGCAGTGGAAGTGGATGTGCACTTTTTATTTTGAGGGCTTAAACCAAATCGTCTTGGACTTAAAGCTGTATTTCTGCAGCTTTCAGTAGAGAGAAAAAGAGGAAAGTGAAACTGTGTCAGTTTTAACATTAGCTATATCACAACATGTTTAAGAAAGATAGATGAAGTCATTTGCATAAAGGTACAGCATTGAAATACTATGTTGTGTTTGTTTTTACATTGTTGCATTAAAAAAACCATACAGTAAAAGCCAAGTTAAGTTTCATATTAAAGCAAGTTCTAGTATGTGTATTGAGTTCCTGGTAGTGACATACTTTGTTCAAATCGACAGCATACTTCGTAGTATGATTTGTCAGGGAAGGGACTGTGGGGTGACAGTTTTACATTCACTTTTTCTTCTTAATGCAACTGGATCTAAGTCAATGTTTTGAAGCTTATCAGAAACTCAATATACTTTTAAAACATATAGGATCAGGGTTGGGGGGAAAATACAGGTATAGTAAGAAAGAAAAGTGACTCATGAAGAAAGCATTGTGAGGTTGTATGTTGGTTGACTGTGATTAAAATGCAGGGCTGGTGTAAGTTGTAAGTGGTGGCTGATTGCTATGTAACTATGTATATGAATGTTGGGATGACTGTCCCATATTTTCTATATTGGAATAAAAATTTCTATAAATTGTTGTAACTAAAAGTAAATATCCTAAATTAAATCCCACTTCTTAAGTCACATGGTTTCTGTCTTGGGAATTTTACCTTTAAAAGATTATTTAAGACAGGAACCAAGAGGTTTGGGAACAGGGGAAGAAGAAAATGTTGTTTTATGTGGGTCTTGTGGCCTCTAACCATCAGTATAGGGTTTTTTTCTTTCCTTGATGGCAGAAGAAAGACCTCATTTTCATAACATAACTACTCTTGATACTTTCTCTAAAAACACTTTTTATTAAAGAGTCTATCATGAAGTATTTGGCTGGCAGCTGGGAGGCTAAAGCCCTCATCTCCTGGTTCTTCAGGGAATTTAACTGTGTGACCTTGGGCAAGTCACTTAACCTCTCTGTGTTTCAGTCTCCCTATCTTGTCAAATGTGAGTGATATTTACCTCACAGTGTTTTTGTGGGGATTAAGTAGAGATAATGTCTGTAAAGCATTTAAGGTTCTTGAAGAAGGCACTATGTAAATACAAAATAATATCTACTAAAGTTGGTTTATTTGTGGAAAAAAAACATATATATACACACACATATTCATACACACACACACTACAGGGCTATAGTAACCAAAACAGTGTGGCACTGCTATAAAAACAGATACATAGGCTAATGGAACAGAATATGGAACCCAGAAATAAGGCTGTCCACCTAAAATTACCTGATTTTTGACAAAGTGACAAAAACCAGCAATGGAGAAAAGACTCCCTCCTATTCAATAGATGGTGTTGGGATAACTGGCTAGCCACATGCAGAAGATTTAAACTGCACCCATTTTTTACTTCACATACAAAAATCAACTCAAGGCGGAATAAAGACTTAGACCAACGCTATAAAAACCCTAGAGGACAACCTAGGAAAATACCATCCTAGACATAGAAACTGGCAAAGATTTCATGACAAAGATGCCAAAAGCAATCATAGTAAAAGCAAACATTTACAAATAGGATATATTTAAATGTAAGAGCTTCACCATAGCCAAAGAAACTATCAACAGAGTACACAGACAACCTATGGAACGGGAGAAAATATTTGCAAGCTATGCATTTGACAAAGGTCTAATATATAATATCTGTAAGGACCTTAAACAAGTTTACAAGCAAAATACCAAGAGCCACATTAAAAAGTGGGCAAAGGACATGAGCACACTCTTCAAAAGAAGACATACATGTGGCCAACAAGCATATGAAAAAAATTCAATTATCACTGAGCATTAGAGAAATGCAAATCAAAGCCTCAGTGAGATATCGTCTCATACCTGTCAGAATGGCTATTATTAGAAGTTGCAAAGTAACAGATGTTGGAGAGGTTGTGCAGAAGAGAGAATATTTATACACTGTTGGTGGGAGTGTAAGTTAGTTCAATCATGGTGAAAAGCAGTGTGGCAATTTCTCAAAGAGCTAAATAAAGGTTTTCAATAGGCACTTGTAGTAAGATATTTCACGTTTTGTATAAGTCTTTCACAATTCATATTCTTGGTAAGACCTCATTAGTAAAATCTCCAGAAATTCCACTACGTGTAGTCTCCCTAAACATAAGGTTGTTTAATAACCTGAGTCATTAAGACAGTAGCATAGCCTAGAACTCTTAAGTCCCTGCTTTTCTGGAAGCCAATTTAAGTAGTTATATATTTCAATCAGAGAGTGAAACATGCATTAGCCTTAAGATTTTATTCAGAATTTTATAGGTAAGTGTCTCATTGTTTGAATTATAATCCATTGAGATGGTTGAATATCTCACTAATGGAACAATGTTTCCTCTCATAATTTATATTTGAATGTTTTAATACAAATGAAAATATTCTTATTTTTCTGTAGTATTTTATTATCCTGAAATTTCAAAAATATCAAAATCAAATATAAATATGATTGAAAAATTAGTTCATAAGTCTGTTCTTATCATTTTTTGTAAGAATTTATTTTACATAAGCTAGCTTTGCTTCACATTATATTTTGTGGAATTTTAATAAATGGTTTAGAATAACAATCACCACAGAAGTTTTGCTAATATTTTTATTTGGTCCATAAAGCATTAAACAAATGACAGTTTCTCTTGTTTCAAGTGAATGTGTCAGTGCTGAAAAAATTTTGAGGTGCTACTCATATGAGCTCACTCATAGAATCTGAGAGAAAAATACTACAATTCAAATGTTATTTTATTTTGAAAACAACCCATTTCTGAGGGCATATTTACTGACTATTTGGCCGTATACACTTTTTTTTCAAAAGGAGGTGTATGTTTGTTTATGTGTATGTGTATGTATGTGTGCATGCACACTCATGTACACCTATACATTCATCAATATGGAAAACAGTTAAAGCTTTAAAGTAAGGTTTCTGGTCTTTGTTTTTATTTCATTCATGACATTTCAAAGAAAGCTGTACTAATCGGCTGCCATTGGGTCAGATTCCCACAGCTGGCTTAATTTTAAAGTAGAGACTCTACCACAGCATATATTGCAATAATTTCATAATTTTAAATTGAATCAAGATCTTTAAATTTTATAATGAAATATATGTATGTAAGGTATCTGAGAACATATTTACCCAGATAATTTATTTTTTCTTTATGTTTATAATTGCAAATATAATTCGACCATACAAATTATTAAGTAATTTTAAAAGCTCCTTACTGGAAGAAGATTACTGTAAAGGGGAAAAAATCATACTTTAATTAGAAATTTTAAAGATTTCCTTATAATTTCTAAATGTTAGTGCATCTTAATATAGAAATAATTTAATTTTTAATTAAGTAAAATAATTTTCCCATACAATTACATATATATATCTTTCCTTCAGAAGACTATAAAATTTAAATACTATATTGATTAATTTTGTGTAATAAAATTAATCAATATAATTGATATCCCGAGTTTAGTTGAAATTATTACATAATTAATGTATGATGAGAATTATTTTTAAAAATTATAGTCTGAGAGCTGTAGTGTGGAGGAGGGGAATGAGGAGTGAAAGTTTTTTGGATTTCTTTTTGTAGTGATGAGAATATTTCAAAATTTGATTATGGTGATGGTTGAACAACTCTTCAAACACACAAACATTGAATTGTACATTTTAGATTGGTGAATTATATAATATATAAAATATTTATCAATAAAGCTCTTAAAAATAAAATGGTAGTACTATTATCTTTGGACTACCCAGAGAGGCAAAGGAACCCAATGGTCTAATTAGCTATCTTTTGGAAAGGAAAATAAACAAAAAAAAATGGGAATAAATAATAAGGTTATACCTCAAGTATCTTTTATCACAATGATAATTTCAGAACAGATTCAACTTCTGTCTTACAATGTGTGTGTGTGTGTGTGTAGCTCAGTTGAGTCATAAGTCATTCTCAAACTTATAAGTTAAGCAATATTACAAAATGTAGTTATCATTTAATGGTTTGCATTCAATGTGGCATGTTATATTTTATATTTTATTAGTGAACTGATCCTCACAACAGTGCTATAAAGGAGGCATTTTCAATATGTCTACTTTACAGATAAAACAACTGAGTCAGAGAGATTATGTGCTTTATTCAAGGTTATAGCTTTAGCACGAGGCAGGGCTATAATTTGAACCCAAAATGTCTGACATGAGAGTTTATCCCCCTAAATTCTGCAGAAAATTTCTAGAATAAAGAAAGCACCCAAAGTGGAAATCGATACATGTTTAAACATATATAATTTGTTTGTGAGAATATGATGGGCAATCTCTCGTAATTCTGAAGGTTAAAAAGCATGCATAACCAATGAATCAATTCATAATTGTGAAACTCAGTTTCGTATATTGTATTCATATATTGTAAAACTCAGTTTAAAAAGTAATTAAAATATCTATTATCAAACATAAAGTACAATAATACTAAGTAATATCCCATAATGATGGGCCATATGGTGAGATATTATAAAAAGCTATAACATTGGGCTGGGCACGGTAGCTCACACCTGTAATTCCAGCACTTTGGGAGGTCAAGGTGGGCAGATCACTTGAGGTCAAGAATTCGAGACCAGCCTGGCCAACATGGTGAAATTCCGTCTCTACTAAAAATAGAAAAATTATCTAGGCATGGTGGTGCATGTCTGTAATCCCAGCTACTCGGGAGGCTGAGGCAGGAGAATTTATTGAACCCATGAGGAGGAGGTTACAATGAGCCAAGATCGCACCACAGAACTCCAGCCTGGGTGACAAAGTGAGAGTCTGCCTTAAAAAATAAAAGACAAAAAAGTTATAACACCTATTCATTATCTTTGACACTTAAAATATGTCTTTTGTGATACCTCTAACAGCTCAAGCATCACATAAAATAATGCAGAGGGTCAAAGCATTGTCATGTTCAGTTATTTCAGCAGCTAGTCATATATGACAGTTGGAATCTATTCTTTGAATAAATACATTGAGACAGTTGTATAGAATCCACTCACATGATATCAAACATATAACTGAAAATTACAATTGAAATTGATGGTTTAAACCGTAATTGCACCATCCAATGAATTTTGTATATTTGTTATTTATGCTTGATAACTTGAATTGACTAATTGTTTCATAGATTACCCACTACTAATTCACCACCTCCAGAACACAAACATCCCTTTGAGCACTTCTGTACTTGATCACACAAACAGAAAAGAGAAAGCACAGAAGGTTTTGATTCTATCCACTGTGCTAAGAGCAGTATTCATTATTCATTTAATGCTATAGTCTGAATGTTTCCTTCAAAATCCATGTTGAAATTTAATTGCAGTTGAGATTATATTAAGAGGTGAGAATATTAAGAATGGGTTGCTGCCATACGCCATGGGAATGAGTTAATTATCCCGGGAGTGGGTTCCTGATCAAAAGCATGAATTATACCCTCTTTCTCTCTATCTGATGTACTGCTTGCCCTTCTGTCTTCTGCCATGGGTTGCTGCATCATAAAGGCCCTCACTAGAAGCCAGCACTTAGCATTCTCAGCCTTCAAAACCCTGAGGCATATAAACTTCAGTTTTTTAAATTAATTACCCAGTCTCTGGTACTCTGTATGGCAACACAAAATAAACTAGGACATTTAACTTAGTTATTGACTCTTCCCTATAATTTTATTTGAACCTTTTTTGTATCAAGTGAGTAAAAACAGCATGATATATACTCAAAAAGTAGAAAGTAAATGAATATTTTAAAATAAATTCTGCATTCAATCTCAAGCTACTGTATCTGAATTACTGAAATTGGTTTTCCTCTCATAGCAAGTTTTTATTAAAAATGTCTAAAGCATTCAGAGGCACAAATATATTACAGAAATTTACCTTCTGATATGGTTTGGATCTGTGTTCCTGTCCAAATCTTCTGTTGAATTGTAGGGCCTGGTGGGAAGTAACTGGATCACCAGAGTGGTTTCTCATGGTTTAACAGCATCCTCCTTGGAGCTTTGAGTTCTCACAAAATATGGTTGTTTAAAACTATGTAATACCTCCCCTTCCCTCTCTTGGTCCTACTACCGCATTGTAAGACGCCTGCTTCCACTTTGCCTTCTGCCATGAGTAAAAGTTCCCTGAGGCCTCCCCAGAAGCAGATGATGCCATGCTTCCTGTACAGCCTACGGAACCATGAGCCAATTAAATTTCTTTTCTTATAAATGACCCAGTCTCAGGTATTTACAGCAGTGCAAGAATGGAGTAATACACCTTCCTTATGCTAGAGAAATGCTTCACTATGTAAAGGGTTATATATACACACACACACAAACGTATGCAGAAACCGAGACTAACTGGAGTCAGTTCTTAAATGTTTCTAGGAATTCTGATACCAAACATAAATTTCACTGACAAAGAAGAAAGACAAGAAAAGGAAGCATATAGTGTGTTGATTTATTCTAACACAGCTACTTATATATACCAGGTACAAGTACTCTTCATTTGAAAAGATAGATATTATTTTTAATGTTATTTGAAAAAGATAATAAATTAAAAAAATATGTGTGTATATTACACCAGATTATATTATATGAGCATTAGGGTATATTACTTCTCCTCCATGACTTTTGTTTTCCCAAAGGCAAAAGATTGACAGATCAGCCATGCTACTAGTTTAATAAATTTAGGTAAATGAATTAACTGTCCTATATTATAGTAAAAATAGAGGAAACAATAAAGTGTTTGGTGGCTAGAATAATCTTTTACAAACAGCTAGAATGGTAGTTCTACTAGAATATTAGTACTCTTTAGTAGACAAGTTGTTTTTTTACGTATCATTGTAGGAATCAGGGCAATTTGAAATTAACCGTAACTAAAATCTTTTCATTACTCTACAGAAGTGTTTGTCAAAGTAAGAGCCTGAATTCACATTCTAAGCACTTCCTATATCACTTAGGATGCAGTAAGTCACAAAAGATTATTGTTGTCTCACATCAATAATAAGCCAGGTAAGTTACAAGAGCATAGTTTTTCTTTTTAAAAAAGTTTTAAATCTTAGGATAAAAAGAACATTAAATCAACGAAAATGCAGAATATGAGAAGCCCTTTATAGGAGAGAAGAGGCTCATGTTTACTTTTTTCCTTTGTAGAGTGCTGTGAGAAGAGGAGTCTACTATAGATAATTGTTAATAGAAACCACTCAAATATTGAACAGACCTTTGATAGCATGTATAAGCTGGTTTATTGAATTGGGATCTGCAAACACCCCAGCAGTTAAAAAAGTAGGTACAGTGGTTTCAATACTTTCCCATGGGTCCTCAAAGAATCTTAAGGGATAATGTGCTAAAAGTTGCAGACAGAAGAAAGAACTGAGAGATAGAGACCCCTAGAGATATAACTCCCCTACTTCATTCCATAAACAAAAATAAATTCAAGACAAATAATAGAACAAAACATTAAATCTAGATTCATACAACTTCCAGAAGAAAATATAGGAAAAAAGTCTGCACACTGGGTTACTCAAAGACTTTCTAGTCAGGTCACAAGTAGTAACCATAAGGACAAAAATTTATAAATGAGACAATCAAACTTTTAGTTATGCTAATCAAAAGACAGCGTAACAAGGATAAATATGTGAGCCTCTATCTGTGAAAAATATTTGCCATACGTATATCTGATATAAGATCGTTAACCAAGCTTATGTCCACTTGAAGACAAGTATAAGCATGTACATAACATTTTGATTCATAATAGCTAAAAATTGCCAGGTGCTGTGGCTCACGCCTGTAATCCCAGCACTCTGGGAGGCCGAGTTGGGCAGATCATGAGGTCAGGAGATCAGGACCATCCTGGCCAACATGATGAAACCCCATCTCTACTAAAACTACAAAAACTAGCTGGGTGTGGTAGCCCGCACCTGTAATCCCAGCTACTCAGGAAGCTGAGGCAGGATGATGGCTTGAACCTGGGAGGTGGAGATTGCACTGAGCCGAGATCACGCCACTGC
Source organism: Mandrillus leucophaeus (assembly GCF_000951045.1). Taxonomy (NCBI): domain Eukaryota; kingdom Metazoa; phylum Chordata; class Mammalia; order Primates; family Cercopithecidae; genus Mandrillus; species Mandrillus leucophaeus. Next base: position 456,370 of record NW_012105032.1, read on the forward strand.
ACTCCAGCCTGGCGACAGAGCAAGACTCCATCTCAAAACAAAAAAAAAAGCTAAAAATTCGAAATAATACCAATGCCCATCAACACACGAATGGATTAAAATTTGTGATACATTTATACAATGAAATCTTAGTCAACAATAAAAAGAAAACAAATTCTCAATGTAAAAATATAGAGAATCTAAAATCATTAAATTGAATACAAGAAGCCAAACACAAATAAGTACATACTGTACAAGTTCATTTATATGAATACACAAAACTACATTATGTTAACAGAAATCAGCAGTTATTAGTTATGGGTTTCAGTGTCTCCCTAGATGAGGAATCTTTCAGGCATGTTGTAAATGTTCTATGTCTAGTTTTGGTTGGTAGTTAGATGTGTGTATATAATTGTCAAAGCACATCAAACAGCACTCAAGATTTTTTATTTTCTTGTATGTTCATTTTATCTCAATAAAAATGCTACAAGAATTTTAACCATTTTTTTCTAGTTACAGTGCTGATTCATAGGTCCTACAGCAGACCTATTGAAACTGGAATTCCAGGTTTGAGGCCCTAGAATGTGCAATATTAACCAGCATACTAGGCAACTCTAATACACATTAAAATCCTAAACCCTTATCTATAGTATTCAACTTTTTGTACTTTTACTACTGTATTTGCAAATTTTATTACTTCACTGTGTACACATAACTGATTTGTAGACTTTTAAATAATGGTGTATACTTAGAGAATCTTTTTATCTCTTATTGATTCTAACATTTTTCTTGTCCTCTGGATTTAAACAATTTTATTATGATATACCTTGGTGAGATGTGCTTCTTGCTTTTTGTGCTAATTAGGATTCATTGAGCTGTGGGTTTATAATTTTCAAGTTTGGAAAATTTCTAGCCATTATATCTCTAAATATATTTCTGTTTGTTCCATCTCATCTATTCCAATGACTTGAGCTGCACATATGTTAGGCAATTTGAAGTTGTCTTGCTGTTCATTGACACTCTGCTAACTTTATTGGTCTTTCATTTTTATGTGATTTATTTTGCATAGCTTTCTTATTGCTTTCTTCAAGTGTACAAATTCTTTCTATGTGGAAAATCTGGTCTGCCATTTATCCCATCCAGTGAATTTTATCTCAGGCATTCTTATCTTCATCTCTGGAAGTTAGATCCGAATCATTTTTTACAACTCCCAATTCTCTACTTAATATGCTTTAATGTTTTGTCTAGCTTCTTAAACATAATAAATACTGTTATAATAATTATTGTCATGTCATGTTTATTAATCAATGTACTTCTGTATCTGTGTTGACTAATTGATTTTCCCTCAGTATTATTTTGTATTTTTCTGTTATTTTGCATGCTTGGTAAATTTAAATTGCTTATAACACATTGTGAATTTAAATTGTGGATGCTAAATATTTTGTTAACCTATAAATTTCTTGGATATTTGTTATTGGTCGTGGTTTAGTTACTTAGAAATAATTTGATATTTTTGGTTTTGCTATTAAGCTTTGTTTGAAGATACTGAAACATAGTTTATTCTAGGACTAAATTTTTCAACTAGTTATGCGAAATGCTACTTAGTACTTTACTGGTGCCCCATCAGTTGTACAGTTCGCTGCTTTGATTGTTGGAAACAGGCACTCTTCTTAGCTCAGTGTGAGTTCTTGGTATTGTTTCCTCTAACTCCTTTGGGTAATTCTTTCCCTAAACTGGTAATTTCCTCACATACTTGTGCTGATCAGTACTCAGTTGAATATTAGAGATTTCTGAAGTTCTGTTTGCACAAATACTTTGCAATATAAATGCCAGCTGCTTTTTCATCCCTAGAGTGGCATCTGCTTCTGAATACAAGAAAACTGCAGGGCTTAACCTGAGTTAATGCTCTCAGTCATACAGCCCAGAAATCTTCTACTTTTTGGACTACAATGACTCATGTATTTCACTTTTTGATATTTTTCTATTAGTCCCTGATGTTCTGTTCCTTTTTTGGTTTTGTTTTCTATCTTCCAGACTGATTAATCCCTAATGATTTATCTTCAAATTCATCCACTCTATCATATCTATTCTGCTACTGAGTCCATCCTGTACATTTTTTTAATTTCAGAAAAGTATTTTCCAGTTCTAAATGTTTCAATTGCTTCACAGCATATATGTGTGTGTGTATAAACACATACATATGTATATTTGTAAGATTCACTTTCCATCGCTCTCAAGTGTGTTTACTTTTTACCTTACGGAGAATGGTTATAAATTAACTGATTTAAAGTATTTTTCTAATAATTGCATTATTTAAAAATCTCTTTCTTTAATGAAAACAATGCACATTCCTTGTTACTCCTTGCATTTTTCTTTTGGCTGTTTCTAAAAGGACATAGGATCTAATATAATGCAGAATTTAAGCCAAATATATCTGAAATTAATGGGCATGAGGAGGGTTTTTCTTTTTTGTTTTTTTTGGGTTTTTTTTAAGTTTTAACTTTTAGATTCAGGGGGAACATGTGCAGGTCTGTTACATGGGTATGTTGTGTGATGTTAAGGTTAGGGGTGTGAATTGTCCTGTCATCCAGGTAGTAAGCATAGTACCCAATACGTGGTTTTTCCCCCTTTGCCCTTTGCTGTTCCTTCCCACTCTGGTGTTCTTAAGTGTCTATTGTTTCCATCTCTTTGCCTATCTATACCCAACGTTTAGCTCCCACTTTTAAGTGAGAACATTCAGTATTTGATTTTCTTTTTCTATATGATTTGCTTAGGATAATGGCCTCCAGCTGCATCCATGTTTCTGCAAGAACATGATTTCATTCTCTTTTATGGCTCCATAGCATTCCATTGTAATTACATACTATCTTTTCTTTATCCAGTCCACCATTGATAGGCACCTAAGTTGATTCCATGTCTTTGTTATTTTGAATAGTGCTGCAGTGAACATGTAAGTACATGTTTCTTTTTGGTAGAATAATGTATTTACCTTTGGATATATACCCAGTAATAGGATTATTGGGTTGAATGGTAGTTCTATTTTAATTATTTGAGAAGTCTCCAAACTGCTTTCCACAGTAACCAAACTAAACTATATACCCACAGTGTATAAGTGTTCCCTTTTCTCCACAGTCTCTCCAGCATCTGCTGTTTTTTGACTTTTTAGTAATAGCAATACTGACTGGTGTGATGTGGTACCTCATTATGGTTTAAATTTGCATTTTTTGATATTTAGTGATGTTGAACATTTTTTTTATGTTTTTTGGTCACTTGTATGTTATTTGGATATCTTGTAGATATCATCCTTTGAGGGTATTTTCCTGTGAAAATGTGTCACGTTTCTTTCCATGTGAAATTAATTTAGATTATACCCTGAACATTTAAATATCGTGATGTGTATATTCTGGGTCCTGTTGTACTCCTCTGGAAGGAGAAAGTTGCTTTAATTTTAACAGGCAATTCAAACATTTAGGCTCAAACTACAAATTCTGTCTCATCTTCCAAGGGTAGTGGTACCAATCTCAGTTTAATTTTTGAAGTCTCTGCTATGCTGAATTTTGTCATTCCTGTGCAAACATGATGCAAGGGTGACCTCTAGACTTATTGAATTAGTGGTATCCATTTTTCAGATTTTCACTTCCTACGTTTTTTCCCACATTCTTCAGTTTATATGGAACACCTTTCCAATAATTCCAAGTTCTTCAGAATAGTGTGAATTCTATTAGAGATTTAGCCATTTATGTTTCTTCTCTGTTTTATGGTTCTGTAATTGGGTCACCCTTGGGATAGAAGTGAGAGAGAAAAGAACAAAATGATAATATCCCCCATGCAGGACACATCTTTAAGATTTGACTCTGATCTAAAACATTACCTTTATGCACTTTTAAGAGTCCTCATATAGATTCCCTTTGTATTATGTTAAGAATTTTCTGTTGTACTCAGCAGAAGAGATCTGCTGTGGTAGCCTTATACTGCCATAGTGATACTAGAACCCAAAGTCATGCCATTTTAGGACCTCAGCCCACTATTTTGACTCAGGAATGAAACTTCAGAAACCAACTCCAGAAAAAAATTCTATATAAGTGTGCAATTTTTCTTTTTTTTTTTGAAACGGAGTCTTGCTCTGTGCCCCAGGCTGGAGTGCAGTGGCGCGAGATCTCGGCTCACTGCAAGCTCCGCTCCCCCGGGTTCACGTCATTCTCCTGCCTCAGCCTCCCGAGTAGCTGGGACTACAGGCACCCGCCACCTCGCCCGGCTAATTTTCTTGTATTTTTAGTAGAGACGGGGTTTCACCGTGTTAGCCAGGATGGTCTTGATCTCCTGACCTCGTGATCCGCCCCTCTCGGCCTCCCAAAGTGCTGGGATTACAGGCTTGAGCCACCGCGCCCGGCCAAGTGTGCAATTTTTCATATGTTGGTAAATGTACTTCAAAAAATTCATGTTACATTTTTAAAATCAATTAACCTCTATTTCTTTTCTTTAGCTTTACCATGTAATCATTTCATGAAAGGCAGGGAATAGATTTATACAAGTTAATAACATCATTCAAGTACATAAATGCAAATGCATGATTAATTCTCAAATTTATCATCAATGTTTTAAATTCTATAACTTTATACTCTGGGTGTTGGCTACTAGCTAACTTTCTTTTGTGCTATATTTGAGCAGAGCTCAATGTTAATATATTCAGGCTTTTAAAAAGAAGTTATGTATTTGTCTGTATTGGAGATACAGTTAAGATTCTTCAAAGTAACAGACAAACAATATTTTGATAAATCCTAGTAGACTAAGTTACCAATGTTGACAAAATATCACTCTATAGTTTTCTAGAAAGATATGCCATTAATTTGTCCAGTTAATCCAAAATTTCATTCTTGCTAATTTATGATCACAATTTTGACAAGTGGTGTCCACAAATACTGTATTATTACTTATAGCAGTGAATAAGTTATTCACATATTAACTCATAGGAAAATTTCTATACTTGATTTTGCATCTAAATATGACACAATGTAAAAAGGTTCTTTCCTTATCTCAAATCATCATTGTATTTTTATTTTGGAGAGAATATTGAGATAACCTTTCTTAAGATATGTATATACATTTTCTATGCATTAAATTTTTTAAAGTTTTGTTAAATATTGTTCATAATATTTATGTATTTTACATTTTAAATATATTTGTAATCTACTTGTAAATGACTTTTACAGCACAACTATTTCCATGGACTATTTTTACAGCTGACACTTCTGAAGATTCAAATAAGGTGTTGAATTAATAGTTTATACTGTATTGATCAACGATTGCTTCCCTGTTATTCATCAGTCTATGCATTGAATAAATATTTGTTGACCACCAGTATATATCAGCATTTGTATATTGTGTTAAGATACAGAGAATTATCACAGTTTTGGCAGTAACTGGAATGACTTATATAAGCAGTTTGAAGTCTACTTTCTTTACAATAAATTACTTTATCTCCCAGGACAATCTTATCATCAGCAACCCAAATTTGTATACTTAATATGTGACTTATATTTTGATGACCTACCATACGATAGAGGGTCTGTAGGTTTATTTAGAATAATAATTTTTAAAATAATAAAAATAAAAATAAAATCCATTAATGACATCTTTTAATATTTATATTGATTGCATTATTTTAAAGTTTAAGCTAAGATAAAGTGAATAAGAGGACATAAATTTTTATTGAGATCATCCACTGTGCCAGTTACTGGGCTATGCTATTTACAAATGATTGAATCTTACAAAACATCCTCAGGACAGAATTTAACTGAATTTTCAGAATTTTACAAAACGCCCTCAGAATAGAAATTGTTTACCAATTTTAGAGGTAGAAAATTGTCAGGAGACAATTCTCCATGGATATGTCATGATACTATTGATATGTCTTGGATCTGTGTCCCGACTCAAATCTCATCTCAAATTGTAATCCCCATGTGTTGAGAGAGGAACGTGGTGGGAGGTGACTGGATCATGGGAGCAGTTTACTCCATGCTGTTCTTGTGATAGTGAGTTCTTATGAGATCCGATGGTCTAAAAGTGTTTGGAAGTTCTCTCTCTCTCTCTCTCTCTCTCCCCTGCTGCCATGTAAGGCATGTCTTGCTTCCCCTTTCCTTTCCACCATGATTGTGAGATTCTTGAGGCCTCCACAGCCATGTGGAACTGTGATTCAATTAAACCTCTTTCCTTTATAAACTACCCACTCTCATGTAGTTCTTTATAGCAGTGTGAAAACAGACTAATACAGAAAGTTGGTACTGAGGGAAGTGGGGCATTAATGTAAAGTTATCTGAAAATGTGAAAGAGACTTTTTAACTGGGTAACAGGCAGAGGTTGGGACAGTTTGTATGGCTCAGAAGAAAACAGGGAGATTTGGAAAAGTTTAGAACTTCCTAGATTCTGGTTGAATGGTTTTGACTAACATGTGTTAATGATATGGACAATTAAATACAGGCTGAGATGGTCTCAGATGGAGATGAGGAATTTATTGGGAACTGCAGTAAAGGTCACTCATGCTGTGTTTTAGCAAAGAGACTAGTGGCATTTTGTCTCTAACCTAGAGATCTGTGGAACTTTGAATTTGAGAGAGAGGATTTAGAGTATCTGGCAGAAGAAACTTGTAAGCAGCAAGGCATTCAAGATGTGACCTGGCGTTTTATGAACGCATACAGTCATATGCACTCACAATGAGATGGTCTGAAATTGGAACTTATCTTTAAAAGGGAAGTACAGCATAAAATTTTGGAAAATGTGCAGCCTGTCCATGTGGTATAAAAGGAAAAGCCATTTTCTGGGGAGAAATTCAAACCACCAATGCAGAAATTAGCATAAGTAAAGAGGAGTGAACGTTAATAGCCAAGACAATGGGAAAAATGTCTCCAGGGTGTTTTAGAGGTCTTCACTGCATCCCCCTCCCGACCCCCCACCCCTCACCACCCACCACCCATCACAGGCCCAGAAACCTAGGAGGGAAAAAATGGTTTCTTGGATTGCATTCAGGGCCACACTGCTCTGCATAGTCTTGGGAAATGGTGCTCTGCATTCCAGTGGCTTCAGCTCCAGCTGTGGCTAAAAGGGGCCAAGGTACAGCTTGGGCCATTACTTCAGAGAGTATAATCCCTAAACCTTGGTGGCTTACACATGGTGTTAAGCCTGTGCATGCAAAGAAGACAAGAATTGAGGTTTGGGAATCTCCATCTAGATTTCAGAGAAATCTAGGGCCATCATCCTCCAGTTTCCAGAATGGTAGATCTACCGATAGTTTGCACTATGCACCCTGAAAAGCTGCAGATACTCAACACCAGCCTGTGAAAGGAGCCACAGGGGCTGAACCCTGCAGAGCCACAGGGGTAGAGCTGTCCAAGGTTATGGGGAGCACACCCCTTGCGTCCTTGTGCCTTTGATGTGAGACATGAAGTCAAAAGAGATTATTTCGAAGCTTTAAGATTTAGTGATTGTCCTGCAGGATTTCAGACTTACATGGAGCCTGTAAGCCTTTGTTTTAGCCAATTTCTCCCTTTTGGAATGGGAGCATTTACACAATGCCTGTATCCCCCATTGTATCTTGGAAGTGACCAACTTATTTTTATTTTACAGACTCATAGGCAGAAGGAACTTGTCTTGTTTCAGATGAGACTTTGGACTTGGACTTTTGAGTTAATGCCGGAATGAGTTAAGACTTTGAGGTATTTTTGGGAAGATATGATTGTGTTTTGAAATGTGAGAGGGACATGAGATTTGGAAGGGGCCAGGGTGAAATGATATGGTTTGGCTCTATATCTTCACCCAAATCTCATCTCAAATTTTAATTTCCATGTGTTGAGTGAGGGACCTTGTGGGAGGTGATTGGATTATGGGCAAGGTTTCCGTCATGCTGTTCTTGTGATAGTGAGTGAATTCTCGTAAGATCTGATGGTTTTAAAGTATTTGGCAGTCCACCTCACTCTCTTTCTCCTGCTGTGACATAAAATGTGCCTTGCTTCCCTTTCATCTTCTGCCATGATTGTGAGTTTCATGAGGTCTCTCCAGTCATGTGGAACTGTGAGTCAATTAAACCTCTTTTCTTTATAAACTACCCAGTATCAGGTAGTTATTTATAGCAGTGTGAAAGCAGACTAATACAACTGCATGAACATCCTGTGAGAAAGGCACCATCTGTCCTTTGCTCCAAAATATTTTTTTCAAGGATTTTTGTATAGAAGAAAAGTTTGAAATGTAGATATAATACATTCCTATGGAAAAAAGTGAAGAAATTATTTTTGTCCAGTTTAATTAAAAAATAAAAATGTTTTCCTTTAGTGCAAAGTCAGGCATGTTTACTCACTCTCATGAAAGATCTGGGAAACTTAGTGTGTCTCAGCTGTAATTGCAAACCATTACATGTGTAGCATCCATCTGATCCGTAACACATTAAACCAATGGACCTTTCAGGCAAAGGAAACTGACACTCATATTTATGCTTCTTGCTGTGCTACGAGTAATAAGATCCTTTGTATCTGATCCTGGAGTTTTGTGACTTCTGTCAACCACTATGAAACTGTGGTAGGCTAAATTGTTAGCTGGCAAGAAGGGTAAAATATCTGACCCTCTATAATTCTTGATAAAAATTTGGAAATTTGGAGTGTAAGTAACTTGTCATGTCTGAATACAAGGTACACATTCTGTATAAGTGCAAAATACTGCCATGTATCATAAATTATATAAACATTGTTCTTGATATAGTCTAATATTACAGTTTTTCAGTAACAGAAGATGAGGATTACACTTGATTTATTTATTTACATTCTGAAACTTTAGTGAAATAACTTGTGGACAGTAAGTTTTTAATATATGTCTTTCAAACATAATTGGATTTTATTAGTGTATAAACAACTGTTACATTTTTCAGTGCAGTAAAAAGAATTATGTCATAATCAGGGATGGCTTTTGGAAAATCTAAGAAACCAATGTTTATTTTTGCCATTGAGAAAAGTCTGCAGACTTTCAAGGCTATTGAGAATAGAATTTTGTCAGTTTTTTGTACAATCCTCACAAACTGCAAGAGAGACAAGAGGCAAGAGTGACAATGTGGATCAAAATTTTTCTAGCAAATATCATTCCAGTGCTTCAATGGAGCCCTGTGATCCCTTAGTTTATTTTTCTCCAACAGTCAGATGACAACTGTAAATGCAATGTAAATATAGACAGAATCATTTACACATGTGGAAAAATTGACATCAGCATCAATATCCCAGGTATTTTATTAATAAGGTAATGGATTCTTCTGGCTGCTAAGAAAGAAAATAAAATCTTTTCAACCATATTATACTTGCAACAAAAACTCAGTTTACTTTATATATACATATATATAAAATGTGTGCCTAGCATGACCCCAGGCCTGAATTAAAATGCCTACCTGGGAAAACATAAGGCTGCTAGGAAAATTTTCTGTGTGTTCAAGCCAACCTGATGATAGGCCCTGAGTTCCTTATCTTAGAGCTGTAAGAGTTAAAGAAAGAGGGGAAAAAAAAAGAAAACACTAAATGCAGCTTAACAGTTAATGACAAGTTTATTTTAGAAAAAAACCTGAGAGGGGCTTCTGGCTGATTTCGGTTAGGAGCACTTTCTCTTACAGGCTAAGAGTATATATTGGTTTTAAGGTGAAGGGGCTTATCACAAGCTTGGAATGTTTCTGTGTGAGGAAGAAGTTTTATGACGGCGTTGGAAAGTCTAGGATTAGACTAGTGAATTTAGTTAATTCACTAAATAAGTGAAAGTTTATGAATATTAGCCCCAGGTGGCAAAGACTTTATATTTTGTTAAGACAGAAATCAGATTGAGTGTTACAGTTATTCAAGTCATAAAAGAGAATATTATCAAGGGGATTATCAGCTGTGAAGTGATGATACATAGGTTACATAAAGACATCTCAACCTGTTTCTTGTAATGCAGTCAAGTATTCTGGTACTAGTATATACAATAACAGAAAGATTAATATTTTGATATTTATGAGAAAAATGTTAAGGGGGAAAGTGAGGGTTCTTAGGAGGCAGCCTGCATAGTACTTAAGAGCCAAACCTGCTTGATACAATTGATGGCTCTACCACTTATTCTCTTAGACAGCTTGTGGAGTCATTTAACTTTTGTTAGTTATACTTTTCTTTCATAAAACTTGAATAAGTAGGGTAAGTATCTCAGATAGTTGCTAGGAGGTGTAAAAGGAAAATATCTTGGGCTCCCACAATCACGAAGCTAAAGGGAAAATTCAAGCTGGGAACTGCTTAGGGAAACCTGCCTCCCATTCTATTAAAATTTATCTCTATGCTCACTGAGATAAATGCATATCTGATTACCTGCTTTGGAAAGTCTAATTAGGTACTCATTAGAACGCAACCTTTGTCTCTCACCTGTCTGTGACCTGGAAGACCCCTCCTGGCTTTGAGTCTTCCTGCCTTTGCTTCGAGTTGTCCTGCCTTTCCAGACTGAACCAATGTACTCCTTATATATATTGATTGATGTTTCATGTCTCTCTAAAATGTGTAAAATCAAGCTGTGCCTCTACCACCTTGGTCATATGTCATCAGAACTTCCTGAGGCAGTGTCACCTGTGTGCTTTCTCAACCTTGGCAAAATAAACTTCCTTAATTGACTGAGAACTGTCTCAAATTTTCGGTGTCCACAGAGGTTTTAAGTAAAATAATCCACAAAAAGGTTCAGAACAGTCTGTGAGACTTAGTGAGTATTAGCTATTATTTTTATATATTCAAAGCCAAAGAAGGAGGAGAAAGGAGGAAAAGGAGGGGACAGGCAAGATGTTGTAATCTTTAAGAAATGATAAAAAGACAGAAAACCCCAAATTTCCTTTTCCTTTTTATCTCTTCATGAAAATCCTTCGGCAGATTTTCACCATTTATCTTTGGATAATTCTAAAAATTACAGAGTTACAAAGGGATTAAATGAGAGAGTTGTCCTGATTTTTAAAGAGGATAAAATACCAGATTGTAGAAACTACAGTCCACTTAGCTTAGCACTAATGCCTAGGAAATATCTGAAATTGAGTATTCAATACATCACTTTAAAGACCTAAAAAAGAAAAACCCTAAACAATGAAATGACTTACTCATTTCATTTTTTTTTTCAGCAAACATCAATAAAATTGACATGTTTGGAATAGCATGCCCAATGCTGCAGTGCTTTTGTAACGGTACTGATCCTTTCATCTTTTACATGTTTATCACAGAAGCTGCCATGTAACCATGTTGTACAAATGTTAGATCTTTTTGACCACTGTTTTATTCAATAATAAACCAATGAGCCAATCTAACCAAATGAACCTCCTTTTAACTGGGAATTAGGAGCTTGAGAGCAAATCATCTTTTCTCAGGTAGTTAAAGCTGTATGATGTGAAGCTGTGTGGATGAGAGCAGCAATGTTCCTCAAAGTGCACAAAAAATTGACTTTAGAGAGAACATAATGAAGCCACACACAGAGAGAAGTGTAGAGCAAATAGAAAGAGCAAGCCTACCTTATTTAAGTCTCTGGATTTTCTGAGACCAAGCACATTTCTGTTTTAAATAAATATAAGTTGTTCCTGTGTCCATCAAGCTAGTCTAAATACATTCTCTTACAGATTATTAAATCAGTATAAAAAGGAAAGTGTGTAGTGACGCCTAAAAACTTTATGTACAATGTGAGAAAATGTGGGTTGGATATCAAGACAGATAAGTGATTCTTTAGGTAAATGAATAATGCAGTACTGTCAAATGACAGAGAGGAGCTTTAAAGGTAGTCTGCAGGGTTTATCATTTTGTTACTTCCTGCCTAGAATGTTATCAATGATTTAGATGAATATATAAAGGACACATTTAATAAAAAGGCAAGCCAATGGACAAATTTTTAAGAACCAAAGTTACTAAAATGTTAAGTTTAATTTATGCAATGACATGTTAGGAACTAGGCTATAGACATGACATATATGATAAAATACCTGAAAGATTTGTGGAAGAGATACTTGATATTATCAATAGATTAAGAGGACAAAATCAGGACAAACTGATATATGTTATGAGGAGAAAGTTTTCATTTCAATACAAGGAAAATTTACTAACAGTAAAACTCAAAAGCTAACACTGAACAGCTTGGTTAAATTTCCATTATTAAAGTGTTCAAACCAAACTTTTGCTTTTATTTCAGACTACAGCATAGATGAGTTTTATATTAGGTAAAAAGTTGGGTTGAAAATATCTTCAAAGACTTTCAAATCTGAAATTTTATAGAAAATCAGTAATCCTAGACTAATTCTTAAAAGTTAAAATTCCTTTATATTTTATTCAAATTTTATTCTGTCTTGCTTATAGACTAGGAGTTAGAATATCTGGAGATGGGAAGGGATGCAGCTGGAGAGTGAATGGTGTCCCTTGGGGCTAAGTCTTGAAATGGGGAAGAAATTACCCAAAATAACAAGATGGATGATCTTGATAACAAATAAGTGACCAAAACTTAAAAATGTACACGGATGCTGTTGAGGCAGGAGAATAGGGCCTGGAGGCAGGGAACCTAAGAACTTCCTAGAACTAAATCAAATGAAAACACTTCAGCTATGATAGGAAATAGCCTCTCTATTTACATAGGGCATACAATGAGTAAATGAATTTGTAACTTTACTTCATCCTCTTCATTAACATAGGGCATATACCAGATAATGAATGGAAACCTCTAGAGGGTATTTAAACCCCAGAAAATTCTGTAACAGTGCTCGAGCCCACTCCCACCCTGTGGAGCATACTTTCATTTTCAAGAAATCTCTGCTTTTGTTGCTTCATTCTTTCCTTGTTTTGTTTGTGTGTTTTGTCCAACTTTTTATTCAAGACATCAAGAATCTGGACACTCTCCACTGGGAGCACTGTCATATAAGAATCCAGCTATTACAAAACCAAGGTAACAATATATGGACATCAAAACTGGGCTTCTAGAAGAGAAGACTGTGTTCAGCAAGCTCAGTGTAAGAACAAGGGGAATAATAGATCATGGTGTTGGTAGTGGAGGAGTTAAACGGTAGCATAGCTAAAAGGATCAGAACAGACATAGTCATTTGTGTTTTTCCCCAAAATCTGAGCTGTGTTACATGTGAGCTTGTATGTCTTAGAAGGCTAGAGATAAAATAGATACCCTCTGTAAAAGTTAAAGAAAGAGGAAAGAAACAGAAAACATGGCTTGACAGTTAAAGACAGGTTTACTTTAGATAAAACCCAAAAGGAGCTTCTGGCCAATTTCTGTCAGGAGCACTTTCTCTTACAGACTAAGAGTATATATTGGTTTTAGGGTGAAGGGGCCTATTACAAGCTTGAGACGTTTCTGTGTGGGGCAAAAGTTTATGGCAGGGTTGAAATGTCTCTGGGCAGAGGGGAAGTTATCTTGGGGCTGACATCTTTCCAGCAGGAGGGGGCTTATCTTTGGGCTGGCGTCTTCCCAGCTGGAGGGGGTTTATCTTGGGGCTAGCATGTCTCTGGCTGGGGAGGAATTTGGGATGTTTCTGGTCGGAGATGTTATTTGTGGCTTATGGTCATGCTGACCTTAGCCATTAAGGCTGATGCCCTTTGGATTTAGACAGATTTTCTTTTTTTATTAAGGTGCACTTTAGAATGAGGGGCTTGTCCAAGATGGTGATGCTCCTGCTCTTTTACCCTCTAGTGAAATGTTTCTCAACCAGAAATTGATACTTTGAATAGAATAAGTTTCCATTGTACATGACTAGATATCACGCCATATTTAGCATTCTCCATACAGTGAATTCTGGTGGCATTCTCGAGTAATGGCAAAAAGCATTTCAAGTTGGAGGATATTTGGTGGGGACTTAAAAATGTAATTTAATCTTAAAAAATCGCATTTGCCTAGCATTTTACATTTTGAAGCACTTTAGAGGGATTTTTCTTAATTCTGACACATAACTGTTTTGTTAGAGGTAGAACAAATATCATTGTTCGTTTTTCACAAAAATGACCTAGTTAAGTTCTGACAGCTAATTAGTGACAGAACAGGGACTTAATCAAAGTTATCTCATCCCCATTATTTTGTTATTTTATTCAGAAAATGTCCTTCTAGTCTAAACATATACATAAGGAAGAGAATAAATTGCCACAAAAACATAACATTACAAAAACTGTGAAGCAATTTTAGAATTCCTGAGTGGGAGTAGAAAGGAAATTACAATATAGTAAATTTCATTGTATACTGCATTTATGAGATTTTGGAATGTTTTCAAAATTATTCTGCCAACATACTTAACTAACAACTTGGAATCAATGGTAAATTATGTAAATAGGGTTGAATCATCAGTAAATTGCAACTTGATCAGATATAACTATGTGGTAATACGAGTATAACTGTTAACTACCCTGACTATATTTTATTATATACCCAAGAGCCAAGATTCTCACATATGTTACATTTTTTCAATCATTTTTGTTAGAGGATTGATGTTAAATCATACCTCTTCCCTTTTTTTTCTTTTTTTTTTTTTTTTTAAGGAAATCTACCTATGTGGCATAATGAGACCTACTCACTCATTCAGCTCAATGTTCTACTGACATCTGAATAATAGTATGTCTTCTCTGTTGCATTTATTAACTAAAATTGGGAGCTACATCTGAAAATTATTTTTGCATGCAGTGCTCACACACCATCTGACGCTGAGTTATTGACTTCAAAATAATGAATTTGTGGGGCAAGAATAGAGGAAGTATTGTAAACTGACTTAATGCTACTTGGTCATGTATAGGTTCTTTCTGGTAGTTAAAATTAGCCACTAAATATTTCAATTGGAGAGGATTGTTACATTAACAAATCTTAGATCAGACTTTTACACACATGATGATTACAAACAGGGGCATTTATTAACAAACTATTTTTAGTTATATAAAAGAAACAATTTCCACAATCTGTTTTTTACTTGGAAAATTTCCAATTACACTGGATTTTAAGTACTCTTACTATTATTTTTTGTAAGAGGTTATTTTGAGACAAATGCCAACATTTTTTAGAATGAATTATATCAACCGTATCAATATCAACAAACTATGGCAGCAGTTCACAGCTGACTATAGAAACACTTAGTAACTTAGGCTAGAGTGTCATTCCTAAGGATATAATACTTAGAGAATTTTATGTATTGCTCCATGCAAGGGTAAGGCATGTCTTAAAATATTTTAGCTGAACATCTTATCATGAATAACCTTAATTTCACAAATATGAGGACATTTATTATGCTACTATCACATATTACCATTTATTATTGTACATCAAAAAATTTATATATCACATCCATCATGCTAGTGAGCAAAGCATCATTATTGATTGAGATGTATGAAGACATGAATATCAGAAGGCATGTTTATAGTCATTTCCAATGTATGTTTCTTTTTCATGTAATGTTTGTGAAGCCCTGCTCAACTGGACATACTTGATTAATATTTTAGCTGAGCACTCTTCAATTATGCTTTCTTAATGTTGGCTTTACCAAAACAATATATACACAAAGTATAACACTTTATATACCAATATATTTTTTAACCTTACAGGGTTTGTAACAAGTATCAAAACTATCTTTAAACTGAAGGCCATTCCACTTGTGCTACATTTCAAAAGATATTTAGAGAACATATCTCCCCACAGAAGCCCAGAAAGGTTGAATTTTTTTATATAATAGCAAAAATTATTCATAGAAAAGTAAAGAAGCAGAATCTGGGACTGCACAGATTTATACAAAAGCAAATAAGAAAAGAAGTATCTATAGAAATATGAATGCAATTGATAAAATATATTGCTGCATACCTAGATAATAAAAACTCTTACAATTTTTACTTCAGAGCTTATGAAAGGACCTGTAACTATGTGGACCAGTATGAAAAATAGATAAGAATAGTTACACAGAAGCAAATGAGAGGGAATGCAAAGTTTACTGAACAAGATCGCATAGAATAGAGGACAGTCACTAATCAAAACAACCTAAAATGTTCACTAACATCAAATGAGAAGAGATTTATATCTAATATCAGACTCTCACAGTGGTAATCTATATGTTATTTGAGTCTATGTTTGTAATATATACATATTTAATATGTATATAAGAACATGTATGCAGACAACTATAATTTAGTAAACTTGAAAATCCATTTCATAGGTCATTTAATTATTATTAATTATAATTTTAGTATTTATAAATACTAGTATCTGTAAATGCCATTTTCCTCATCAATCCTATTCTTAATGATTTTTCAGTTATTTGTAGGTTGCTACCTTCATTTCCTAAAACCAATGAGAAAAGAAGTTTTGAGAATCAATAGCCCTTCTTCTAAATATCAATGGTGATGATGCTATCTTTTCATAGGTCCATGAGGATGTTGATAATAAGCACTTCTCTGATAATATTGAGTATCCCTCCACATATTCCATAAAAATGTCAGGTAAACTTATTGGCCTCCTTCTACATGATTTTCTGGGATAAGCAAAATCTCCTTCGTACCCCCACCATCAACTTGAGTGTAGATGCCAAGTACCCTGACAAGCAGGTTGGTACTAGCTTCTCATCTCTTTCCCATCATCTGTAATTTCCTCTTTGCATTACTGTCAGGTGGATTCTCTTAAGTGTCCAGGGTTACAACTGTCATTCCCATTCATCATAAACCTGAGCATAAGAAGCTAAGCATATTAATTTGATCCTTATGTATGCTATTTTATTAATCTTCCTTCTGACCCACCCCCCTCATTATTTTGCTGAAGCTTCTTAATAACTCCAGCTATGCTAGACCTTCTCTCTAATCTTTTCTTATATGCTGTATAATGGTGGTGTCATGTCTTCAAAGCTGCTAGGAGGAAACATTAGTAGGCTTTAAGTAGTGATATCTGAACTTAGTAAATAAACCACAATAACATTAGTAGCCACCAATTTTTTCCCAGAAGGCATAAAATAGAAAAGCAAGTTTCGCTAAATAAAATTTGAGCAAATGACACTTTGAAAATAACTGAGGTTAATTAGATCTATTTATTTGGTGATATTGAGCAGCTTATAAAGGAAATCGGAAATGCATTAGCAAGTCAATAGACATTATGATCATTTTAGAGATTTAGAGATCAGAGTCTTGACTAGTTTTAAAGTCTTAATATATCAGTTGTACATTATGTGTTTTGCATTATATCCTGTCCTTACTTTCCTCTATTTTAAATTGATTTTCTATTAAAGAAAATTATCTCTTATAGATAATTAAAGGAAGTAATAGCAAAACCCATAACTCACCAAATAAAAGTGACACATGAAAATATTAGCATCATGAATTGATTTAAGGCAATAAAAAATTAATGATGCAGTTGAAGTCACTTAATTATTTTTCTTCAAGTCACTCCCATCCTTCTTATACTACCAAAGAAAACCATCACCACACAATTGGTATAAATTTTTTAAATCGACTTTTTTATACTTTAATCATATAGGCCTATGACCCACATGAATTTCTGTAAGATTGAACAGAAGCAAATCAAAAATAGCACTTTGTATTTAACCTCTAGAAATGGACTAAAACCACAAGTTAATATGGACTATATAAATTATCAAGCAATTCTTTTTAACATTTTTAGGCTATCCACACTGATACATACAGATTTATGTTTACATCTCGATTTTACCATATTTTATAAATGTACTTACATTTTTCATTCATGTTGATGTTAACTTAGAATATTTCCCAATTTTTACTATTACAAATGATGCTACAGTGAAGATTCCTGTTCATCTATCTTTATACATTAATAAATAATTATTTTTACAATATTCAATCAGAAATGCTCATGCCAAGTTATAATCCAAAGTGGATGCAACACATTTAGAGTCCTTTAAGAATATAAAAGTCTTTGCCTCCCCCATATCCTTGCCCACAACTGGTATTGCCAAATTTTTTACTTTGGCTTACATTTCCCTAATTACTTGTAAGGAAGTGGGGACTCAATTCCTCCTCTTCACTTTTTGTAAAAGGTTGTAAATGAGTCATGTTCTCTTAGGACTCCTTGTTTGTAGCTATAATTTTTGAGAGTGTGATAACTCTTGAATGTGTAGGAGAAGAATTTAGTGGAATAACTTTTCCAAATGGTAGAAGAAAGAAAGCCTTTCAAGCCGATTGACATTTTGTTTGATTAAAGGTCCAGATTAATGAGACTGATGACTTTTGAGCGGTAGGCATGTGAACATAGGAGTCACTCCTTTCTAAAATGGTATGGTAACTTCAGCTTATCAAATTAATGCAGAGGAATTTCTTTACATTTGAGAGAACCTCAAAGAGAGCAGAGTTCTATAAGTTTGAACTTCAAATATCCAAAGTAATAATGTCTTTTTTCCTAAAAACATAACTAAAAGGCACTATTTAATTCATTCATAAGTTTTGTGTGGTAATAGTTAGCAGATACAAGTTTATAAAAAATTTAGGGCATTAGTATGGACCTTATTGGGAATAGTAATTATCATCAAAACTAACACATCCAGTGTCTATAAAATTTCAGGTAGTTTATTCATTTATTCTCCACAGCAACACTAGGAGTTAGGTCCTATTATTATCTCTGATTTTATAGATGAAGAAATTGAGACAATTTTCCTGTCTAGGTAACAGAGTTAGTTTGTAACACAGCTGTAATTTAAGCCCAAGTAGTTAGATTGCAAAGTTCTTGTTCATAAACCCCTTGCTATCCTGTCAGTCCCTTCAAGGAGCTTCATTCATGATATCTTTATTTCTTCTGCTGATTCTTTTTCAAGATAGTTTGATACATTCATGGAGAATATATTCAGGCATTTTTAAGTCTATCATGTTGGCAAAGGTGATTTTAATGAAATAAAAATCTAATATTGACTCCAAAAGGATATTAAGTAGAATGGATAGAGAGATGTGGTACATACACGATTCAATATAAATCAGCCTTTTTTATAAAAGAAAATACTGCAATGTGCAAAAACATGGATAAACCTTGAGGAAAATAACCTAAGTTTAATAAGCCAGTCACAGAAATAAAAATATGGAACGATTCAATTTGTATAAGGTTTCTAAAATATTCAAAGCGAAGAGTGAAATGGTTGCCAAGGACTGGGGGAAGGGGGAAGTAGGAAGGTACGTAATTATCAACAGGCAAAAAGTGTTAGTTAAGCAAGATTTATAAGCTCTAGAGATCTCGTATACAAGATTGTACCTAGAATTGATAATAATGCATTATACACTTCAAAAATTGCTAAGACGCTGGATCTAATGTTAAATATTCTAACCACAGTCACATCAAATAAAAAAGGTTAGCATAAAAGAGACCTACTGAGGAAACGAACAGCGTAGCCTAGTGGAGAGAAAAGGGAAAATTCAAAAGTTATTGAAATTACATATTCTTTTTTTGTAAACACTGAAATCATTTAATTTGTGGGATAAGGTGGAAGGTGCTCAATCACACTCTAAAATTTTATGTACGGCTGAAATGTTTTCCCCATTCTTGTCACTGTTGTCAAAAATAATTTATAAAATTGTTTCATAATTTCCAAAATTTTATTATGCACACTTTCAGATTGAAATTGTTACCTTTTAAATCTCTGTTAAAATATGACACAATTCCTTTGAGGAAACTCTTATGGATCTGGAATATAATTAAATTTGTATACTCCTAACTAGACTCAATTCATTAAAGTTACATTTTTTCAGTACCCCCAACTCATGCAATGCTACTTAGGCAAAGCGAATTTTTATCCTACTAACTAACACATTAAGGATACTACAGATACTTCTGTGTGCAAGTTTATGAAAACAAAAAAGGATTCTATGTTTAACAGTTCAAAATCAGCCTCCCAACATACACATAAAAGTAGATAATCTCTTCTGCATTGTCTCCTAATATACAATTCTGTCTATACAACTTTCTTTTCATTTTCCAGTCATCCATTTATTAGACACACACACACACACACATACACACACACACACACACACACACACACATATCAACATCCGCACTGTCTCTCTGAGGTCATTCTTCTGAAAAATTCATCAAAACTCTAGTAAAGTTTTGTTTCTAATATCAGTGTCTGGGAAAACTAAGTTAGGATTACTTTTTTGAGGAATTAATGGTGAGATGTTCTATTTTGTCAGTCGATCAGTAGGCTCTTAATGAGTCCTACTTTGTGTCAGGAACTGTGCTATGTGCTGAAGATACAAATATAAATAAGACATGATTCCTGCCTTCAGATAACTTATGACTTGAGAAGTTTTTCCATAAATATTAATATTCAAATCACTTATTTTTGTCTATAATGTAGAACATGAATGTTCATAAATATTCTAAAATGATCAGTGACTCTTCCATGAATTCACACATTTTCAATTGTAAAACTTCAACTGACCTTTTGAGTAGTTTATAAAAAAAAAAAACTCCTCAAATTCTGTATCTTATATGATAACTAATATCTTATCTGAAAGAGAACTTACAGGTACTTTATATTTGATCTAGAGTTCCAAAACATCTTGAATTTACAGATTTAAATTACACAATGATAATGAAAACATAAAATAACAGATCATGTGGGTCACAAATTATGACATAGCTGTACCATATGTTGTAATATGTTTTTATGAAACTTAATCACCTAATATTTAGTAAGAAATTACTTCATCTTAGCATTTTTGAAACTGTCCTACAAAGTAATCAAAATTCATGGATTTGGTATTTTTAAATGGTATATTGAACTTTATAACTTACTTACATTCAGATTTTTAAAGTGATTGAATTCTTACTATTCACCAACATCTGCATTAGGCACTTTGTAAATATTACCACCTCTAATATTATTAATCATCTTCTAAGTTAGGGAGAATATTTTACATGTGATTCAATTGAAGCTCAGTGAAAGGTAAATTCATTTGCACAATTTCACAATGCTTGCAAATGGTAATACGCGGTTTCAGACTTAAGCATGGTCTTTATCTACATCAAATGTACTATACCTGCAGTCATTTTTAGCAGGCTAAATGGTTTAACCTCCATAATACCTCCAGTTTGTAGTAGTCAAATCATTTCCTGGCTAGAGATACAATTTATACTACACTGCAGAAGTAGTTCAGAAATATTTTATGGCAAAATTCTAAAGATACAATTATATTCAATGCTTAGGGTGGTACAGAAAGCAGTGATTTTAGCTAAAATAAAATGCATTTTATCTTTTCATGGAAGGAAGAATCCATAAAAATTGACCTGCTTAAAAGCTTTGTAAGTTTTTATGTTTGTATACGGAGTTTTTAAAATGTGAAATGGGACAGAATGCAACCTTCTAAAGGTAATAACTAATGCCAAAATTCAGTAGATTTATTATTCATACTAACAGTGTTTTAATGATAATAAACCAGTTACAATGTCATCAGCAAACAAAATTATTTGCTCCTCTAGTCAGTCATCTTTTATAAATTCGTACCTATAATTATTTTGTCATATGTTGTCAACTACTTTTGATACCTCAAATATAAATGGAACTATTCTGAAAATGTACAATAGACTATGATTATTCTTTTCATGATTTTTAAAAAATCACTCTTATGATCTTAACAATAGTTTCATTAAAAAATAGAATAAGACCTACTATTCGATAGCACAATAGGGCAACTATAGTGAATAATAGCTTAATTATACATTTTATTTTTATTTCTTTTTATTTTATGTTTTTTCTTTTGAGACAGTCTTGCTCTGTCGCCCAGGCTGGAGTGCAGTGGTGCAATCTCGGCTCACTGCAACCTCCGCCTCCTGGGTTCAAGCCATTCTCCCTGCCTCAGCCTACCGAGTGGCTGGGATTACAGGCACCCACCACAATGCCCAGCTAATTTTTGTATTTTTAGTAGGGACGGGGTTTTGCCATGTTGGCCAAGCTGGTCTTGAACTCCTGACCTCTGGTGATCTGCAGGCCTCGGCCTTCTGAAGTTCTGGCATTACAGACATGAGCCACAGTGCCGGGCCAATTGTACATTTTAAATAAGATTATAATTGTATTGTTTGTAAATCAAAGAATACATGCTTGAGGAGTTGGATACCCCATTCTCCATGATATGCTTATTTCACATTACATGCTTGTATCAAAACATCTCATGTACCCCATAAATATATGTACCTACTATGTACCCACAAAAAATTTTAAAAATTAAAAGAAAAAAATAAGTTAGCACATGTTAATATTGTATTCTTTCAAGCACCTTTGAATGTGATCAATGTTAATAAGATTGTTGTAACATTTCCCTTGCGATCGTGAGTAATTCGAGCTGTTTATAGAATCAATCTTTCTGTGCATCTCAATAGTTAAGAATAGTACCATATTAAAGTTTCTTTGTACTATTATATTAACAATGCTTTAATATGCAGATTAACAGCACAATCAATTCAAATTTGGAGCCAAAATATGTATTACGTTTTTAAAAAGGAAAAACATGCATTTCTCAAAATTTCAAGCAAAATATTCATGAGGTAGGAGTCATCAAAATAATAAGCAACTGAAATGCATTGACAACGATATGAAATGCAAAAGATCCCATAAACGATTCCATTTTATTTTCATTACTAGTAAAAGACTTCTGATTTAAATTCACCTGTCTTCAAGACAGCGTTTAGACTTGGAAACTTACACTGTCACAGCTGAAAGCGTTTCACTTCTCTGTACAACAGTCCACCTAATAGTTTAGTGTTCAAGGAAAATGTCAGGAGTGTTGAATCTTTTGTCTTCCTTGGATGACATAGGAAAAAGAATAATTGTCGTCGGCCACACATAAAATACACAAATAATAGCTGATGAGGTTTTTTTAAATTACAAAAGAATTTCATAATCTTTTAGGAAAGTTTGCTAGTTTGTGTTGGGCTGCTTTCAAAGCCGTCCTGGTCCTCATGAGGCCCGCAGGTGGCGGCTTGGGCAAGCTTCATTTAGACCATTCCCAGTTACAGAACATTCAGAAAACTGACAGCAATATTTGCCAAAACCAGAAGATGCATGTATTAATAGAAGCTGGGAAGACTCTGCTTCTCTGACAATTTGGCAACTGATATCTAAAAGTGTTTAAACATAAGGAAAATTTTCAGATTCATTTTCAAAAATGTTTTAATTACGGAAAGCATAAGAGCTGAGATTTTCTCTTATAGCAAAAACAACAAAATGTTTTTATCAACTAGAGGGGTGCAATAATGGAATTATTTTTCATAATTTAAGTTGCTTTTTCTTACGAAATGCCAGAAGAGCTTTGTCTCTGTGATTTTAAATTGTATAAAACGTAATTTTTTTAAAAAGAGGTAGATAAAACGTCACCAATCTTAGTATATTTTTAATTAACTTGAAATTTAAAACTCTTCAAATTTTAAACTACTTTATTTAGGTACGACTGATATGTAAACAGCCATCCATACTTAATGGACATAATTCAATGAAATGAAGGATATGTATAACCTCATGAAATCATTACCACTATGAAGGCCATAGACATATTTGGCATTACTCCTAGTACTGAAAGTCCTAGCCAGAACAACCTCCAAAAGTTTTCTCCTGCACCCTTTGTTATTTATTTCAGAGTAATAACACTTAGCATAAGTTCTAAACTCTTAGCAAATTTTAAGTATATAATACAGTATTATTAACTATAGGTACTAAACCATAGATCTCTCAAAAAGATTGATCTTACAGAACTGAAATTTTGTACCCTTTAACAAACATTTCCCCATTTCCTCCTTCCTCCAGCACCTGGCAACCACCATTCTACTATGTGCTTTATGATCTTGACTATTTCGATTCCACACCTGAGATCATGCACTATTTGCCTTTCCGCATCTGGCCCATTTCACTTAGCATGTTTTCAAGGTTCATCTTCATTGCTACGTATTGCAGTATTTTTTTCAGGCTGAGTAATAATTCCATTGAATGTATATACCACATTTTCTATATGCATTCATCCACCAATTGACATTTATGTTGTTTACCTAACTTAGCTATTGTAAATAATGTTATAATAAACATGAGAGTGCAAATATCTATTCAAGATTCTAATTTAAATTATTTTGGATATATATCCAGTAGTGGAATTGCTATATCACATAGTAGTTGTAATTTTAATTTTATGAGGGAGCCCCATACTGTTTTCCATAATGGCTGTACCAATTAAATCTCTGCAAACAATTTACAAAAGTTTTCTTTTTTCCACATTCTCACCAACACTTTTTCTTTTTTTTCTTTTCTTTTTTTTTTTTTTTTTTTTTTTTTTTTTGAGACAGAGTCTTGCTTTGTTGCCCAGGCTGGAGTGCAGTGGTATGATCTCGGCTCATTGCAACCTCTGCCTCCTGGGTTCAAGTGATTCTCCAGCCTCAGTCTCCCAAGTAGCTGGGATCACAGGCATGTGCCACCACACCCAGCTAATTTTTTTTTTTTTTTTATTATTTCTAGTGGAGACAGGGTTGGCCAGGCTGACCTCGAACTCCTGACCTCAGGTGATCCACCTGCCTTGGCCTCCCAAATTGCTGGGATTACAGGCACAAGTCACCACACCCAGCTACCAACACTTGCTTTTTAAAAATCTTTTTCCCAACTTCCTTGACATGTAACTGACAAATACAAATTATATGTATTTAAAATGTAAAATGTAATCCTTTGATATATGTATACAATATAAAGTGATTACCAAAATTAACATATACATCATATCATATAGTTAGCATTTTTTGTGGTGAGAACACTCAACATCTACTTTTTAATTAATTTCAAATATACAATATATTTCCATTAACTATAGTTACTATGTTGTATATTAGATCTTCAGAATTACTCAACTTAAAATTTCAAACATTTTGACCAAAATGTTCTCATTTTTCTCACTCCTCAGCCCCTGGCAGCCACCTTTCTACCATGTTTCTATGAGTTCAACTTCAAATTCCATATAAAAGTGAGATCGTGCAGTATTTGTCTTTTTGTGCTTGAGTTATCTCATTTAGCATAACATCCTCTAGTTTCATCCATGGTTTTGCCAATGACAGGTTTTTTTCCTTCTATAAGGCTGAATAATATTTCATTATATATATACATCTCATTTTCTTGATCCATTCATCCATTACCAAACACTTAGGTTGTTTCCCTATTTTAACCATTGTGAACAATGCTAGAATAAACATAGGAATGCAGATACCTTTTTCACATACAGATTGCAATGTCCTTAAATATATATTCAAAAGTAGGATTGCTGGAAAAAAATCATGTGGTAGCTCTGTTTTTAAGTTTTTGAGGATCCTCTCTACTGTTTTTCAAAATAACTGTACCAGTTTACAATCCCATCAGAATACAAGTGCTCCCTTTACTCTACATCCCTGCCAACACTTGTCACTATTTGACTTTTTGATACTAGATGTGTGGTTATATTCTATTGTAATTTTGATTTTTCTAGTGATTAATGATGTTGCTTGATTGAGCACCTTTTCATATCCATACAATATACAATGATCTGTTGGCCATTTGTATGTTTTCTTTAGCTCATTGTCTACTCAGATTCTTTGCCTAATTTTTAATCAGCTGATTTTTTTTCCTATTGAATTATAGATGTTTCTCATATGTTTGAATATCAATCCCTTGTGAGATATATGATTTAAAAATACTTTCTCCCATTTAGTTGGTTGACCTTTCATTTTGTTGAATGTTTCCTTTACTGTGCAAAATTTTTTTAGTTTGATGTAATACCATTTGTTTATGTTTGCTTTTGTTGTTTGTGCTTTTGGAATTACATTCAATCATAAAAAGCTGAAAGCATTCTCTCTAAATTAGGAACAAGGCAAGGATGTCTATGCTCTTCATTTCAATTGAACATAGAACTAAAAGTCCTAGCTAGAACAATTAGATGAGAACTAGAAATACAAGGTTTCCAAATTAAAACAGAAAAAGTTAAATTGCCCTGTTTTCAGATGACATAATTTTTACAGGTCAAGAAACATGAAGGAGGGAGAGAGGTGGGGCAAGATGAAAAAATAGAAGGCTTTGTTGATCATCCTCCTGGCAAGGACACCAATTTAACAACTATCTACACAAGAAAAGCACCTTCATAATAACCAATTTAACAACTATCTACACAAGAAAAGCACCTTCATAATAACCCCAAATCAAGTGAACACTCATAGTACCTGCTTTTTATTTCATATAACTGAAAGAAGCACTGAAGAGGTAGTAAAAACAGCCTTGAATTGCTGATGCCATGCCTGCCCCACACACCAGCAGTGGCTGCATGGTGCGGAGTGTTTCTGTGCACAGGGGAGAGGGGACTGACTTAGTTCTGACCTGTTATAGCAGAAAACAAAACCATACCAATTCAGCTGCCACCCACCCAGGAAGGGAGCATTTAAATCAGTTTGAGTGAAAGGGGAATCACCAATCCCAGTGGTCCAAACATGAGTGTCCATGAGCCTTGCCATTGTGTGCTAAAGTGCTCTGGGATCATAAATATACTTGAATATAGACTGCCACAAGGACTATGAGTCCAAGTGCTGAACTGGGCCCAGAGACAGTGGGCTGGGTTAGGTGGGCTAAATCTACTGATACACCAGCAGGAACAGCTAAGGGAGTGCTGGCACCAGCCTTCCCCAAAGCCCAGGCTGCACAGCTCATGGCTCCAACAGTGAGCCCTTCTCTCCATTTAAGGAGAGAAGTGGAAATAGTAAGGAGGAGTTTGTCTTGCGCCTTAGACACCAGCTCAACTACAGCAGGTTAGAGCACCAGTCATTTTAGACCCTACTTCCTGGAGAACACTTCCAGATCCTACTTCCTGGTATTTCTAGACACACTCTGGGCCAGAAGGGAACCTACTTTCTTGAAGGGAAAGACCCAGTTCTGGAAGGATTATCACCCGTTAACCAAAAAGCTCTTGGGCCCTGAATAATCAGAGGAAATTCCCAAATACTATGTCAAGGGCTTTGGGTGAAACTCTAACACTTGCTGGCTTCCGGTGAGACTCAGCACATTCCCAGCTGGGATGGCTATGGGATGAAACTCCATAAACTTGAGAAAAGCAGAGAAAAAAGCCTTGCACCTAATCTACCAACATGGCCACAGCAGGGTACAGCACCAAGCAGACACTTGGGTTCCCAAATTTCAGGTCTTTACTCTTAGACTGCATTTCTGGAGTTGTCTGGGGCCAGAGGGCAGCCCACTACCCTGAAGGATAAGTCACAGGACAGGTTTTTGGCTGTAGTCTCTGACTCCTGAACAACACCTAAGGACCCACATGGCACTGGGGAGAACTCACCTCCCTGAAGGGAAGGACAAAGACCTGACTGGCTTTGTTGTCTGCTGATTGTAGTCCCAAGGCCTTGAGCAAACAGACTGAAGCCAAGAAGTGATTACAATAGGCCTTGAGTGAGACCCTGTGTGCTGTGCTGGCTTCAGGTCTAACCCAGTGTAGTCCTAGTGGTGATGGCCACCAGGGTCCTCTTGCCCCAACACCCCTAGCTCCAGGTGTCTCAGACCAGAGAAAGAGACTGCGTTCATTTGAGAAAAAGTAAGAGAAGGGAGCAACAGTTTCTGCCTGGCAAACCGGAGAATTCTTTTGGATCTTGTCCAAGATCATCAAGGTTGTACATCTACTAGTCTGCAAGAACCACAGTGTTAACTGGGTTTGGCATACAGGCTTAGGCAGATTCAGCTTAGATCACAGCACTCAAGTTTTTTCTAATATCTGGAAAGCCTTCCACAGAAGAATGAGTACAAATAAGCCCAGATAGTGAAGACTAAAATTAATACTTACTCAAAAGGGTAATAATAGAGAACTTTCCAAACCTAGAAAAATATATCAGTATCCCAGTACAAGAAGGTTGTAGGACACCATGCAGATTTTTCCCAAAGACTACTCAAGGCATGTAATAATCAAACTTCTGAAGTTCAAAAATAACAAAAGAATCTTAAAAGCAACAACAGAAAAGAAACAAATAACATACAATGGAGCTCCAATACATCTGGCAGCAGACTTTTCAGTGGAAATCTTACAGGCCAAAAGAGAGTGGTCTGACATATCTAAAGTGTTGAAGAAAAAATTTTAGCCTTAAATAGTATATCTGGTAAAACTATTCTTCAGATATGAATGACAAGTAAAGACGTTCACAAACAAACAAAAGCTGAGAGATTTCATTAACAAGAGAATTGTCCTACAAGAAATGCTAAAGAAAGTACTTCAGTCAGAAAGAAAAGAATGTTAACAAGCAATAAGAAGTCATCTGAAGGTAAAAAACTCACTGGTAATAGTAAGTACAAAAAAAATCACAGAATATTATAATACTGTAATTGTGGTATATAAACTACAGTTAAGTAGAAAGACTTAATACTGAACCCATGAAAAATAATAACTATAACAACATTTCAAGACATACACAGTACAATAAAATATAAGTAGAAACAACAAAATGTTAAAAATCAGAGGGATGAAGTTAGTCTTTATTGGTTTTGTTTTTGCATGCTTTTCTTTGTTTATGCAGTGTTACCTTGTTATCATTGAAAACAATTGGTTGTAAGCCAAATGTTAGCCTCAAACAAAAATACACGGAATGGATATACACAAAATAAAAAGCAAGAAACTAATTTATATCACCAAAGGAAATCACCTTTATTAAAAGGAAAACAGGAAGAAAATAAGGAAGAGAAGATCACAAAGTAACAAGAAAACAACAAAATGGCATGAGTAAGTTCTTACTTATTTATAATAACATTAAATGTAAATGGACTAAAGTCTTCAATCAAAATAAATAGAGTGGCTAAACTGATTTAAAATATACCCACTTAGTTGTTGCCTACAAGAAAAACTCTTCACCTATCAACACACACGTAGACTGAAAAAAAAAAAAAAAAATCGAAAAAGATATTCCATATTCCATGTCAATGGAAACCAAAGAGGAGCAGGAGTAGCTATACTTATATCAGACAAAATAGATTTCAAGACAAAAACTGTAAGAAGAGACAAAGAAGGAAACTATGAAATGATAAAAGGGGAAATTCAGCAAGAAGATATAACAACTTAAAAAATGCAGGCACCCAACACTGGAGCACACAGATATTTAAGTCGAATATTTTTAGAGATTAAAAGAGATATAGACCCCACAACAATAATAGTGGGAGATTTCAACACTCTACTTTCAGGATTGGACACGTCTTTCATACGGAAAATCAATAAAGAATCATCAAATTTATTCTGCAGTGTAGACCAAATTGACCTAATAGCTATTTACAGAACATTATATGCAATGATAAAAGAAAACACACTTTTCCTCAGCATGTGGATCACTCTCAAGGACATACCATATGTTAGATCAGAAAACAAGTCTTAAAACATTCAAGAAATTGGAATAGTATCAAGCATATTCTATGACCACAAAGCAATAAAACTAGAAATAAATAAGAGGAACTTTGGAAACTATACAAATACATAAAAATGAAACAATATTTTCCTGAATGAACAGTGAGCCAAGGAAGAAATTAAGAAGGAAATTGAAAAATGTCTTCAAACAAATGATAATAGAACACAGCATACCAAAAGTCTATGGGATACAGCAAAAGCAGTACTAAGAGGGAAATGTATAGCTATAAGTGCCTACATTAAAAAAAAAGTCAGTAAAAAACCTAATAATGCATATTAAAAACTAGAAAAGCAAGAGCAATCTGAACCCAAAATTAGTAGAAGAAAAAATAATAATGATCAGAGAAGAAAAAATGAAATTGATACATTTAAAAATAACCTAAAGACTGTAATTTTATTGTTTGTTACTAAGGATAAATGTTTGATGAGATGGATACCCCATTCTTCATTGTGCGTTTATTTCACATTGCATGCATGTATCAAAACATCTCATGTACCACATTAATATATATCTCTATGTAGCCATAAAAATTACAAATTAAAATAATTTTAAATAAATAAAATTGAAATGAAAAATATAATACAAGGGATCAATGAAATAAAAATTGTAGAGTGTTTTTTGAAAGTTAGACAAAATTGACAAACGCTTAGTCATGGTAACTAAAAAAAGAGAAAAGATCCAAATAAATAAAATCAGAGATGTAAAAGGAGACATTACAACAGAAACTGTAAAATTCAAAGAATTATTAGTGGCTACTATCAGCAACTATATGCAATAAGCTGGAAAATCTAGAAAAAATACACAAAGTGCTAGACACATAAAACCTACCAAGATTGAACTAGGTAAGAATCTAAAACCTAAACAGAAAAGTAACAAGTTACTAGATTGAGGCTATAATAAAAAGCCTCCCAGCAAGGTAAAGTCCTCAACCTGAGGGATTCACTTCTGAATTCCACCAACATTTTAGAGCTAATATCAATCCTATTCAAACTATTCTTAAAAGTAGAGAAGGTAATATTTCTAAACTCATTCTATAAGGCCAATATTACACTGATCCCAAAACCAGATCAAAGAAAGAAAATAAAAAGCCAATGTCTCTGATGATACTGATGCAAAAATTTCCAATAACATATTGTTATACAAAATTAAACGATACATTGAAAAGATGTCATCTATTATGGCCAAGTAAGATTTATTCCTGGGATGCAAGGGTGGTTCAACATATGCAAATCAATCAATGTGATACATCATATCAACAGAATGAAGAACAAAAAATATATGATTTTTTATTTTATTTTAATTTCTATTATTTGTAGAGACAGGGTCTCCTTATGTTGCCCAGGCTGGTCTCAAACCCCCGGGGGTTCATGCAATCCTGATGCCTCAGCCTCTCAAAGTGCTGATCATTTCGATTGATAATGAAAAATAATTTGATAATATTCAAAATCACTTCATGATAAAAATCCCAAAAGCATCAGGGAAATAAGAAACATACTTCAACAAAATAAAAGCCATATGTGACAGTCCCACAGCTAGTATACTGAATGGGAAACAACTGAAATATTTTCCTCTAAGATGTAGAACATGACAAGGATGTTTGTTGTCATCAATGTTATTCAACATAGTGATGGAAATCCTAGATAAAGCAGTAAGATGAGAAATAAATAAAATACATACAAGTTTTAAGGGAAAAAAAGTTAAATTATCCTTGTTTGCAGATGATATGTCCTTATATTAGGAAAATCCTAAAGACTCCACAAAAAAAAACAGTTATTAAAACTAGTAAACACCTTCACTGAAGTTAAGGAATAAAAAACACAAAAATCAGTAGCATTTCTATATGCAAACAGTGAACAATCTAAAAAAGAAATTAAAAGGTAATCACATTTATAATAACCAAACATCAAATTAAATACCTAGGAATAAACCAAAGAAGTAAAAGATATCTATAATAAAAACTATATAACACAGATGAAAAAAATGAAGAGGAAACTAAGTAATGCAAAGATATTCCATGTTCATGAGTTGGTAGAAAAATTGTTAAAATGTCTACATTGACCAAAGCAACCTACAGATTCAATGCAATCCCTATCAAAATACCAATGATGTTCTTCATAGACATAGCAACTACAAAGCTATAGTAAACAAAACAGCATGCTACTAGCATAGAAACTGACATGTAGACCAATGGAAAAGAGTAGAGAATCCAGAAACAAATCCACACACCTACAGTGAACTCATTTTCAACAATAGTGTCAAGAACATAAGCTGGAGAAAAGACACCCTCATCAATAAATGATGCTGGGGAATCTGGATACACATATGCAAAAGAATGAAACTAGAACTCTATCTCTCACCATGTACAAAAATCAAACCAAAGGGATTAAAGACTTAAATCTAAAACCTCAAACCATGAAACCACTACAAGAGAACATTGGGGAAAATCTCCAAGACATTGGTCTGGGCAAACATTTTTTGAGCAACACCAAACAAACACAGTCAAACAAAGCAAAAATTGGCAAATGTAATGACATCAAGTAAAAAAGCTACTGTACAGCAAATGAAAAAAAAATCAACAAAGTGGAGAAACAATCCACAGAATGGTAGAAAATATTTGCAAACTATCCATCTGACAAGGGACTAATAACCAGAATATACAAGGTACTAAAATAGCTCAATAGGCAAAATATACACAATCTGATTAAAATGGCCAAAATACATAATTTTAACATTTATAACACCAGCATACCAGCATGGCCAACAGAGTAAGATCCTGTCTCAGAATTTAAAAAAGAAAAAAAAAAAAGAAGGAAAGAAAAACAATTGTCTATGCTACCTCAAACAATCTTTTGATTCAAAAAAATTCCTATCAAAATCCCAATGGCATTATTCAAAGGAATACTAAAAATAATCTTAAAATTAATATGGAATGACAAACACCCTGAATAACCAAAGCAATCTTGAGAAAAAGAAAAAAAAAAAAAACCATAAAGCTTTAGGCATCACACTTCCTTAGTTCAAATTGTATTGCAAAGCGATAGTAATTGAAACAACGTGGTACTGGCATAAAAATAGACACACAGACCAGTGGAACAGAAGAGACACTCCAGAAATAAACCCATGAGTACACTATCAACTAATCTTTGACAAATGTACCAAGAATACATAAATGGGAAAGAATAATCTTTTCAATAAATGGTGCTGGGAAAACTAATAATTTCCATGCAAAAGAATAAAATTGGACCTGTATCTTACATCATACAAAAAAAAAATCAACTAAAAATTGATTAAAAACTTAAATGTCAGACATGAAACCATAAAACTCTTTGAAGAAAACATAAAAAGCTCCTTGAAATTGGTCTTGGCAAAAATTTTTTGGATATGATGCCAAAAGCACAGGCAACAAAAACAATTTTTTAAACATTATTTTGTGGTATTCTTTTTCTTTTCCTTTGTTTTTTTCATTTATTTATTTATTTATTTATTTATTTATTTATTTATTTATTTATAAACAGAGTCTGACTCTGTCACGCAAGTGCAGGGGTGTGATCTCTGCTAACTGCAACTTCCGCCTCCCAGGTTCAAGCGATTCTTCTGCTTCGGCCTCCCAAATAGCTGGGATTACAGGTGCCTGCCATCACGCCGGGCTAATTTTTGTATTTTTAGTAGAGACAGGGTTTCTTCATGTTGTCCAGGCTGGTCTAGAACTCCTGACTTCAGGTGATCTGCCCGCCTTGGCCTCTGAAAGTGTTGGGATTACAGGCGTGAGCCACTGTGCCCAGCTCTATTTTCTAGTTGTCCTATTGTTTTTTTATAACCATTCAACTTTCTATTACTTCAGTATTAAATTACTTTAGAAATGCTCATGGTTTTCCAGGCAAATTTTAAATAGTTTTCTCCTACTCTGAAATTTGAAGAAAAGTATTATATTTTACGTCTGGCTTTATCCTACTTAAAACCTCAGCTTAAAAAGAAGAAAAAAAAAAAAAAAATGTGATTAAGGATTATATTACTAGATCGAATATATGTTAATTAGATAATGTACTATTATTATGTCTGTACCTGTTTGCAAAGATCAATAAAAACAAATCTGTACCTCGAAAATAAGATGAGAACCCTCTTAACTAACTAGCCTAAATTGATCAGTTCTGAGGCTATGGACCCAATGTAGCTTCTGTGACTTTCAGAAAAGTAAATTTTGAAGAATCATATTAATTAAAACAAAATTTTTTTAAAAAACCCAGAAACCAGTTTCAAAAAAAAGTTGTACTTTTTCTTCTGAATTAGAATTTTAACACAGATATAACAAAATCTTTTTTCTTATACCTGGGATGAATTAATCTATAAGCAAAGCCAGAATGTAATTAGACTATGATGATTGACAGTTAAATATACTTAAAGTTAACTTTTATCCCAGTAGTATGTATGTTTTTTTATCCTCTTTCCTTATGTTTGAATCTGCATGTCAAAATATACTATTTTAATAAAGACAGATTTTAACAGAAAAATTATACAGGATTATATATTGTGCTAATCTTAGCCATCACTTGTACTTATACAGAAAATACCTTGATGAGTACTAAAAATTATAAATTAATGCAGCACTTTGTGACACCACTTAAAATTTAGCAAAGACGTATAAAATGAGATATTTAACTTCTGTAAGACTTTCATTGCATAATAAAAGCCTATAAAGTGGTGACAAACAACTTTATGGAAAAAATGTTTTTGAAAGTGAAAAGAAAATTCAGTTTAAATGTTTACCTATAATTATTCACCACAGATCATAAAGTTTTATAAAGGGACCAGAACTTGAGATGCTTCTTAATTTTACAATTGGAAAAATTTAGGATACAAAATTGTTAGTAGCATGACTAAATGTGAATACCTAATTAATGCAGAACCAGAAGTAAGGTATTAATAGATATGAACCTTAGATATAATTAATTAAATACATATATTATCACATATTGCTGAACTAATAGGTAATAGCCAAGACCCATGTACTTCTTTTCATTAGTTCTATCAAGATTATAACAAATACAATATTGTCTTCTTAGTAAACTATAATGAGGTCTTCAGTTCAAAATACTTACCTAATATTTTTTCTCATGTTGAACAAAAAAATGAAAAGCTATTTTGATACCAAGAGTAATGATACAAAATTATTTGAATTGCACAGTATTAGGCATTTACAGGTTTATAATAAAGTATATTTGTCAAAGTTACTAGTAATGGTGTAGCTGAGGTTTATTATGAAAGATTCTTTTAAAAATAAGAAAGTGTTTTTCATGCTTTTATTGCTCTGAAAATAAAGAGATTTGTACCAATTAATAACCACCACTATTGAATAAAGAAAAACATTTATAGGCAAATTGGTGATTATGTATTTTTAATTTTCTATAATGTATTTAAAGGTTAATTGGTGTCATTAACTACAAGAGATGACCCTTTTATCATAGTTAAAAATACAGGTGGTGTCCTTTAATACTGAAAATAATTAATACCTTTTAAATACCTGAAAAAAAAATGTCATTGGTAGAATGATTTTAAATAAAATTCTTGGAAAAAAGCACCCAAAAAAGACTTTATACACAGTTTTAGTCTTTATACACAGTTTTACACACTTTATACACAATTTAGTCTTTATACACAGTTTATACACAATTATACACTTTATACACATTTGTATATATACACAGTGTATACAAATTTATACACTTTATACACAATTTAGTCTTTATACACAGTTTTCTTTATATTCTTCATGCCCCTTCTTTAAGATGCTTCATTTAAGGTTTTCAGTCAGAATGAAGCAGCATATGTTCACAAACGAGCAGAAGCATAGAAAATGGCCTGAGTAAAACAACTCCAAAAATTGATTTAATCTGTTATTGGTTTTTAAATGTGAACTCCTATTTAGTTTTTATTGCTTCAAGATTTGTTTATAAAAATCCTCATTAATTAATGGGCTAGATCTTTGTTGTCTTAAAGTAAATAATTAGAAATTTTTAAATGTTTGATTAATTTCTACTTGCAGAGAAAGAACAAAAAAGAAATTAACTTCTCTTAATTTTTTTAAAAAGATAGTATAACCCAAAATAGTACATAAGAATGTGTTATAAAATACACTTGGATTGCTTTATTGTGATTATTATTTTCCTTGGGTCAAGTTTTGCTGTCCTTCTAAATCTCAATGATCTTTGTTTCTATCCATATTCTGAATTCTATTTGTCATTCCAGCCAGTTTAGCCTGGTTAAGAACTCTTGTTAAAGAACTGGTTCAGTCATTTGAAGGGCATACAACGCTCTGGCCATTTGAGTTACTAGAGTTCTTGCATTGGTTCTTTCTCATCTCTGTGTGTGGATGTTCCTTTATCTGTGGTGTCAATTGAGTACAATCAATAGGCTTATTTTCTGAATGTTTTCACTGGTCTCAGGCTTTGTGCACGGTCTTTATTGGAAGCTGCCTTCTTGTCTCTCGCTTCAGAAGGGTGGATATTAGTGAGGTATTTCTGGTGTTGAAACTTTGGGGTGTAATCTAACAGGTAGTATGTAGGCTTATTGGTCATTTGATAGAATGTTTCTCAGCTGCATGACTACCCTGTGTTCTCACAGTTGCAGCCAAGTTCCCTCTCAATGCTCTGAAAGTGTGGGGTCTTCTTTCCTTTGATTGCTAGCCGTAGATCCTTATGTGACACTTCTGGGCTGCCCATTGCATCTCTGAGGTGATCTCAGTGTTTATATTTCTTCCCCACCTTAGAGGCAGCAGAGGAAGAAATTTTAGTAGTGGTTGTGGTAGAGGGTTGTTTGCCTGTCTCCCAGAGGTTCCACCCCAAAGAGGTTCAAGTAACCAATTGCTCAGTGTAATTCTCCCAGGATGGAGGATCTGTGCTCTGGGCCCAAGCCAGGGGTTTCCTGTCTTGTTACTAGCAGTGGGGTATGTGTGGAACCTGTGGGAGATGGATTAGCCTCTTCTACTTTGGTTGACTGAAATATGTTGGAGGTGTGAAAAAAAAAATACTTACGATCTTTAATACTTTTTTATTCTGAGAGTGGCAAGGGAAGTTCCACTGCAGAGGCAGTGGCAGAAGAGCTAAAGGAAAAAAAATAGCTGTTTTAAAAAAATCCAAATGGATCTGACAGAACTCAATAACACAATACAAGAATTTCACAATGCAATTGCAAGTATTAACAGCAGGATAAACCAAGCTGAGGAAAGAATCTTAGAACTTAAAGACGTGTTCTCAGAAATAAGACAGTCTGACAAAAATTTTAAAAAGAATAAAAAAGGGAATAAAACCTTCAAGAAGTATGGGATTATGTAAAAATGCCAAATCTATGAATGATTGACATTCCTGAAACAGAGGGGAAGAAAGCAAACATCTTGGAAAACATATTTCAGAATATTATCCATGAACACTACTCTAACATTGTTAGAGAGGCCAACAGTCAAATTCAAGAAATGCAGATAACTCCTGCAAGATTCTACACAAGAAGATCATCCCCAAGACACATAATCATCAAATATTCTAAGGTTGTGTGAAAGAAAAAATGTTAAAGGCAGCCAGAGAGAAAGAGCAGGTCACCTACAAAGGGAACCCTAACAGGCTAACAGCAGACCTTTCAGCTGAAATTCTAAAGCCAGAATAGATTGGGGACCGATATTCAACATTCTTAAAAACATATTCAACCAAGAATTTCATATCCAGTCAAACTAAGCTTCTTAAGTGAAGGAGAAATAAGATCCTCCCCAGATAAGCAAATGTTGAGGGAATTCATTATCGCCAGACCTGCTTAACAAGAGATCTTGAAAAGACCACTAAATATGGAAAGGAAAGACTGGTACCAGCTAATAAAAAACCACACTTAAACACACAGACCAGTGTTACTTTAAAGCAACCACACAAACAAGCCAACATAATAACCAGGTAACATCACAATGTTAGGTTCAAATCCACACGTATCAATGCTAATCTTAAATGCAAATGGGCTAAATATCCCCACTTAAAAGTCAAAGAGTGGCAAGCTGGTTATAAAAGCAAGACCCAACGGTATCCTCAAAAGACCCATCTCACAGGTAATGGCACTCATAGACTCAAAATACGGGGATGGAGAAAAATATACCAAGCAAATATGAAACAGGAAAAAAAAAAAAAAAAGCAGAGATTGCTATTCTAATTTCAGACAAAGCAGATTTTAAAACAACAAAGATCAAAAAAGACAAAGAAAGGCATTACATAATGTAAAGGGTTCAATTCAAAAACAAGACTTAACTATTCCAAATATATATACACCCAACAGAGGAGCACTCAGATTCATAAAGCAAGTTCATAGAGACCTACGAAGAGACATAGACTTTCACACAATATTACTGAGATACTTCAACACTTAACTGGAAGTATTAGACAGATCATTGAGGCCGAAAATTAGCAAAGATATTCAGGACCTTTTTTTGTCCTTTTTCA
The DNA here is from genome assembly GCF_000951045.1 of Mandrillus leucophaeus. Taxonomy (NCBI): domain Eukaryota; kingdom Metazoa; phylum Chordata; class Mammalia; order Primates; family Cercopithecidae; genus Mandrillus; species Mandrillus leucophaeus. Next base: position 494,220 of record NW_012105032.1, read on the forward strand.
TGCTGCTATGAAGAAATACCTGAGATTGAATAATTTATAAAGGAAAAAGTTTTAATTGATTCACAGTTTCACAGGGCGGGGGAGGCCTCAGGAAACTTATTTACAATTATGGCAGAAGGGGAAGCAAACATGTTCTCTTCACATGGTGGCAGGAAGGAGAAGAATGAGCAAAGTGTGGAAAACCCCTTATAAAACCATTGCATCTCATGATAACTCACTCATTATCATGAGAACAGCATGGAGAGCCTACCCCCGCGATCTAATCATATCCCAGGAGGTCTCTCCCCCAACATATGGGGATTACAATTCAGATTACTGTTTAAGATGAGATTTGGGTGGGGACACAGAGTCAGACCACATCAGGACCTAAACTCAACACTGGAGCAAATGGATCTGATAGACTTTTACAGAACTCTCCACCCAAAAGCAAAGAATATATATTGTTCTCATCATGACATGGAATATATGCTAAAATTGATCACATAATTGGACACAAAATAATCCTCAACAAATATAAAAGAGCCAAAATCATATAGAACACACTCTCAGAACACAGCACCATAAAAATAAAATATTATAAAAGTTGTAAGTTAAACAGCATGCTCCTAAATGACTTTGGGGTATAAAACGAAATTAAGACAGAAATCAGGAAGTGCTTTGAAAATAATGAGAACAAAGATGCAACATACCAGATTCTCTGGGACACAGCTAAGGCAGTGTTAAGAAGGAAATTCATAGCACTAAATGCACACACCAAAAAGTTAGAAAGATCTCAAATTAACAACCTAACTTTAAAACTGAAAGAATTAGAGAAACAAGAACAAATCAACCCCATAGCTAGCAGAAGACAAGAAATAACAAAAATCAGAGCTTAACTGAAGGAAATTAACACACACACACACACACACACACAACATCCAAAAGATCAACAAATCAAGAGTTGGCTACATTGAAAAAAATTACAAGATAGACTAATAAAGAAGAAAAAAGATCTAAGTAAACATAATTAGAAATTATAATGGGAATGTTGCTCCTGACACCACAGAAATAAAAGCAGCCATTAAAAACTATGGTGAGCATCTCTATGCACACAAACTAGAAAGCCTAGAAGAGATGAGTAAATTTCTGGACACACACATCCTCCCAAGACTGAGGCAGAAAGAAAATGATTCATTGAACAGACCAATAATAATCTCCAAAATTGAATCAATAACAAATAGCCTGCCTACCAACCAAAAAAATCCCAGGATCAGATGGATTCACAGCCAAACTCTACCAGATGTACTAAGAAGAGCTGGTATCATACCTACTGAAACTATTACAGAAAATTGAGGAGAAAGGACTCCTCCCCAGGTCTCTCTATGAGGCCAGCATCATCTACATATCAAAAACAGGCAAAACACAACAAAAAAGGAAACTTAAGGCCAACATTTTTTTGTGAATATCAATGCACAAATCCTAAACAAAATACTTGCAAACCAAATCCAGTAGCACATCTAAAAGCGAATCTATCATGATCAAGTAGGTTTCATCCCCAGGTTGGTAATTATAATAAACCACAAGATAATCATGTAGTTTATCTCAATAGACACAGAAAAGACCTTTGATAAAAATTCAATATTCCTTCATATTAAAAACTCTCAATAACCAAGGTATTAAAGGAACATACCTGTGATGGTTAATATTGAGTGTCAACTTGATTGGATTAAAGGATGCGAAGTATTGTTACTGGGTGTGTCTGTGAGGGTTTGCTGAAGATTAATATTGGATTCAGTGGTTTAAAAGAGGCAGACCCACCTTTAGTCTTGGTGGGCACCCTCTAATGAGCTGCTAGCACAGCTAGGATAAAAGCAGGCAGAGGAACATGGAAAAACTAGACTGGCTGAGTCTTCCAGCATTCATCTTTCTCCAGTGCTGGATGCTTTCTGCCCTTGAACATCAGACTCCAAGTTCTTCAGCTTTTGGACTCTTGGGCTTACACCAGTGCTTTGCCAGGGGATCTTGGGTCTTTGGCCACAAACTGAAGGTTGCACTGTCGGCTTCCCTACTTTTGAGGTTTTGGGACTCATACTGTCTTCCTTGCTCCTCAACTTTTAGACAGCCTATTGTGAGAATTAACCTTGTGATTGTATGAGTCAATACTCCTTAAACACCCTTTCATATATACATGTACGCTATTAGTCTTGTTCCTCTAGAGAACCCTGACTAATACCATACCTCAAAATAATTAGAGCCATCATCTATGACAAACCCAAAGCCAATATTATAATGATTGAGCAAAAACTGGTAGCATTCCCCTTGCAATCCAGCACAAGACAAAGATGCCCTCTCTCTGCACTTCTATTCAACATAGTATTGGAAGTCCTAGTCAAAGCAAGCAGATAAGAAAAAAGACAAAGTACATCAAATTGGAAGAGAGGAAGCTGATTTATCTCCATTTGCAGACAACCTAATTTTATATTTAGAGAACCCCATAGTCTTGGGCCAAAAGCTCTTTCAGCTGATAAACAACTTCAGCAAAGTTGCTGGATACAAATTCAATGTATAAAAATTACTAGCATTTCTATTCACCAACAATGGTGAAACTGAGAGCGAAATCAAAAAGGCAATCCTGTTCACAGCTGCCACAAAAAGAGTAAAATGCCTAGGAATACAGCTAACGAGGAAAACGGATGACATCTACAATGAGAATTACAAAACACTACTCAAAGAAATCAGAGAAGACACAAACAAATGAAAAAATATCTCATGCTCATTGATCGAAAGAATCAATATCATTAAAATGGCGTTACTGCCCAATGCAATTTACTTATTCAATGCTATTCCTATCAAACTACCAAGGACATTCTTCACAGAACTAGAAAAAACTATTTTAAAATTCATGTGGAACCAAAAAAAAGCCCAAATAGCCAAGGCAATCCTAAGCAAAAGTAACAAAGCTGGAGGCTTCATGTTACCCAAATTCAGACTACACTACAAGGCTACAGTATCCAAAACAGCATGGTTCTGGTTCAAAAACAGACACATAGGCCAATGGAACAGAATAGAGAGCCCCAAAATAAGGTCAACCTTCTATGACCATCTGATCTTTGACAAAGCTGACAAAAACAAGCAATGGGAAAAAGACTCCCTGTTCAGTAAATGGTACTGGGACAACTGACTAGCTATATGTGGAAGATTAAAGTTAAACCCCTTCCTTACACCATACACATAATCAACTCAAGATGGATTAAAGACATAAATGTAAAATTTCAAACTATACAAATCCTAGAAGACAATCATCCTGGCAATAGGAATGGGCAAAGATTTTATGATAAAAACACCAAATCAACAGCAGCAAAAGCAAAAATTTACAAGTAGGATCTAATTAAAGTTAAGAGCTTCTGCACAGCAAGAGAAACTATCAACAGAGTAAACAGACAATCTACAGAATGGGAAAAAACATATGCAAACTGCACATCTGACAAAGGTCCAAGTTCTAGCATCTATAAGGAACTTAAAATTACAAGAGAAAAACAAACCCCATTAAAAGGTGAGCAAAGGATATGAACAGACACTTCTCAAAAGAAGATAAACATGCAACCAACAAGTATATGAAAGAAAGTTCAATATCAGTGATCATTAGATAAACGCTATCAAAACGACGAGATACCATTTCACACCAGTCAGAATAGCTACTATTAAAAATAATAATAATAATAACAGACGCTGGAAACGTTGTGGAGAAAAGGGAACACATATACACTGTTGGTGAGACTGTAAATTGGTTTAACCATTGTGGGAAGCAGTATGGTTATTCCTCAAAGAGCTAGAAGCAGAACTACTGTTCCACCCAGCAATCCTATTACTGGGTATATACCCAGCAGAATATAAAGCATGCTACTATAAAGACACATGCATGCATATGTTTACTGCAGCACAATTAACAATAGCAAAGACATAGAATCATCACACATCCCCATCAATGACACGTTGGATAAAGAAAATGTGGTACATATACACGATGGAATATTATGCAGCTAAAACCAAAAAAAATAAGATGATGTCTTTTGTGTGCACATGGATGGAGCTGGAGGCTATCATCCTTAGCAAACTAATGCAGGAAGAGGAAACTAAATAATGTATGTTCCCACTTATAAGTTGGAGTTAAAATATTAAGAACTTATGAGCACAAATAAGGAAACAACAGACACTGGGGTCTACTTGAGGGGGCAGGGGTAAAGGAGGGTGAGGAGCAGAAAAGATAACTATTAGGTACTGGGCTTAATACCTGGGTGATGAAATAATATTAACAAAAAACCGGTCGGGCGCGGTGGCTCACGCCTGTAATCCCAGAACTTTGGGAGGCCGAGGCAGGCAGATCATGAGATCAGGAGATCGAGACCATCCTGGCTAACACGGTGAAACCCTGTCTCTACTAAAAATAAAAAAAAAAAAATACATAGATATAGATATAGATATAGATATAGATAGCTGGGCATGGTGACAGATACCTGTAGTCCCAGCTACACAGGAGGCTGAGGCAGAAGAATGACGTGAACCTGGGAGACGGAGCTTGCAGTGAGCCGCGATAGTGCCGCTGCACTCCAGCCTGGGCAACAGAGCAAGACTCCTTCTCAAAAAAAAAAAAAAAAAAAAAAAAGAATGTCACATTGGATTTGGGGGACTTGTGGAAAAGGGTGTAGGGAGGCGGCAGGGGATACAAGACTACACCTTGGGTACAGTTACACTGCTCAGGAGATGGGAGCACCAAAATTTCAGAAGTCACCACTAAATAATTTATTTATGTAACCAAACACCACCTGTTCCCCAAAAACATATTGAAATAGAAAAATTAAAAATTAAAAATAAAACAAAGTTTCCATCTTTTTCTGTCGAGAAACTTCCCTGTTTAGCATTACCTTAAGGGTTCCAATGGGTGCACAGTGTCAATAGTGTGGAGGGACTCTTCTCAGTAGTGAGATTATGAACCTAAGTTTCAGGTTCTGAAGTTTTGCTGCAGTGTGAATGACAAGGATAGTCATTCTCTGATGTTCTTAGAAGATCCAGTCTTCGGGTTCTAGATTGTGAAGAGTTGATTGTTTTAAGTCAGCGAATCATAAAAAGCTTTATTTACCCAGTGAAAATACATGGTGGCATAATAATCTACTGTTGTATGTATCAGCCCTCTTGCAAAGGAAAGCTTTTATACAACCAGAAAACATGCATTGAAAAGGACAATTGAATGAAATCCCTCTATAAATGTTTAAATGACTCACCAGGTAGCCGAACACACCTGAAGTTTTGATTGTCTTCCCAGGAATATGGATTTGACAAACCAAACATTGGTCATAAACTGTTTCAGCCATTTAGAAGTGACCACACCAATATATATTTCATTTGGATTATTTCATCTTTTCCATAATGAGTCATGGAATGCAGAATCTTTAATAACAAAAGCTTTAAGGACTCAGGAAAGACAAGGTGGCTGTCTTGGTTCTCCATGAGTCCATGCTTAACATCGGACTTATACCTGCTTGAATACCAGTTGTTTCTCCAATTTAGGGGCGTAGCACTGATAACTAATGAGTTTTCATTGGCAAATTGACTGAGACCATGAAGTTCATTCAGACTGCATATTTAAACAATTTCCGCGTTGGCTGATTTGGCATGAAAATCTGGCAAAATATTTTCTTGATACTCAATTAAATTTTGTTCTACTTGGATTAGCAATTTTATAAACAAGTCAGTCTTTTAATTAAAGTTCCAGGAATTCTTAAACAGTCCAAATGATATGACTCTAAAATTTCCAGAAACCTGTATTCAAGAGTACTTTTCAGGGTCCTTTGCATCCTCTCATGAACCTCCTAAAAGACATCATATTCTAGGATTTTGTGTGCTTGTGAATTTTTCAGAAACTACATCAGCATTAAGCAATTTATTGTGGAAATGACTATAAATAGTCATAGTTAAAAACACAATTGACAAGGAAATTTGGTTATTTCTGTGGTCTACAATAACTTAATCTAATAACCATAATTCTTAATAGATTGATCGTATATAGTCAGACATATTAGAATTTTAGAAATGTCATACAATTTTGGAACATATATTAATAACATTCACTAAAATATAACCTGAAAAAGGTTAAACATCATTTCTTATTTTGACAACAATTTCCATGTAACTTAACTTGTCAAATCATCCTGTTTACCTCTCTTTTGGATGTTTCAGGGATCTGCTGTAGCATCCCAAAGTTAGTGATCAGAAAAGACAATTTTGAAGCTGAAATTTTATTTTGGGCAGACTATCAAATATGTTAAAGGTTTAAAACACTTGAGAATTTCAGGTCACCAAAAGTCATTTAATTAGCCAAAATGATGACACAAAAATTTTAAAAAGGCAAAAACCTTTACTCATTGATAGATGGAAGACTTCAATTTTCAGACAATCTGTCTCTTGCTTTTCCACTTTTTTCCTGTAGTTTACTCAAAAGGCAAACAAAATCTTTTATTATTTTTTAGTATTACATGAAAATCTTATTCAAGACAGAAAGCCAAATTTCATCCTTGTATTAGTATACTATTGTCAACCCCAATTTTTAATAAAACCTTATATACAAATCTATTCAATCTTAATCACTTTGATTATAAGGTGAGATTCTCATAAGCCTTTTTATAACCCTTTACAAATTTTTGTTAAAGAGTAGGTTAGTGCACTGAGAAAATCCTGTTGTTCCTTTTTGTTGTTGTTGTTGTTGTTTTTAGACAGTCTCCTCTGCCACCCAGACTGGAGTGCAGTTGCACAATCTTGGCTAAATACAACCTCTGTCTCCTGGGTTCAAGCGATTCTCCTGCCTCAGCCTCCCAAGTAACTGGGATTACAATCATATGTCACCATGCCCAGTTAATTTTTGTGTTTTTAGTAGAGATGGGGTTTCACCATCTTGGCCAGGCTAGTCTCAACCTTCTGACCTCAAGTGATCCACCCGACTGGGCGTCCTAAAGTGCTTGGATTTCCAGCTTGAGTCACCATGACTTGCGCCTCTGTTGTGCTTTTATTTCAATGTTCAATTTATGGAAAAATCCTCCTTTAAATAGCCAATATTGTCATTCACAGAATTTCTTTTTACAAGATTAATTTTTTATAAACCTTCAACAACTTGCTCAAACATTTTGCTTTATTCTATCTTACTAGGCAAAAATTTACATTCCAGGGCCTTCTTATGATCTTTTACTATAAGCACATTTCACTTTCTTCACATACCTTGCATGTAAAACCATTTTTTCAGTAGGTCTTGATTGCATGTTACAATGTTAACTCTTAGCAATTTTTATTTGTGGTAAAAAAAAAAAAAAAAAAAAAACTGGTAAGATATTTTATTGGAGTCCTGAGCTGTTAGAAGTTATTTTATTTCCTCTCATGTGTGCATCAAGAGTGGCAAGAAGACAAAATGGAGAAAAGCTATCCAGTTGACTGAAAAAACAAAAACAAACAAAAAAAAACAAGATCTATGAAGAGAATAAAATCATAAAGGCCTTTCAAATGTGTGTGTAGCTTGGCTATCCACTTTTAATTAAGCTGACTTTTAGCCATAGCCCTCTTTTTAAAAAGTCCTTTTAAATTTCTTATTACCCTACTTTAGTCAGGCCAAATTACCAATATTTCTGGCTTTTAAACTTTACAAAAGGAACCTCACAGGTGAAATCAACAAGCCTTATCTAAGGTTATGACTTAACCATGAGTGTATGAGGTATTTTCAAAGAGGTGGTTAGCATATTTTATAAGATCTAGAATCTCCAAAGATAGCTCAGAAAAACGAAGATTCAAGAAGGAAAGATAGAGATTGTTCATGGAGGGACTGAGAATCAACAAAGGGCCAAAGTTACACGGATATCTAACCAGAAAGGACTCATTCGCTAAGCCAGGAATTGAGTCCTGAACCTGGGCTGTCATTGTGAAAAGACAAACCCTTAGCCACTATGCTACATCATTGGCAGTTTCTATTGCTCTTCCCAGTAGCAGTCTACAGTAGCCAATTTTGAGCTTGCAAAGCTTTTAACTTCTTGAAATAATGTTTAGAGCTAACTATGACATGAACCCTAAAATTCTTATTCCCTGGATGGCAGGGACCAAGAGAAAGTACCGCCACATGGTTACAAAGTCAAGCTCCCAAGGACATAAAACAAGACAAGATGGAGGCCTCATTCAGTTTGTTTGTTAGTTTCAGGGAACTGAAGCAAAATTTGTGGCAATCTGAAATAGCAAGCTTATGTGGTCCTAAGCCCATGTTCTATCCCAAGGTACCCCTCTTCATGACAGAACAACACAGAAAGACAAATTCGTAGCACAAAGTACATGAGATTTGCTACAGCTTAAGACTAGCCTACTGAATCCTTTTTCTTATTAATTAAAAATTTGCAAGAGGTAGGGATTTTTACCATTCCCACAACTGGTTTGAAAAAAGAGAGAGAGAGAGAGAGAGAAGCATTGCCTGCAGCAGGGTGGGGAAGGTGAAGTGCTCCGGAAGGTCAGAGAAAGACCCACCCATTGCAGCAATACTTAACCAAAAATTCAGGTAGCTGCTTTTTGGTCACAAAGGGATCATTTTCAGCAGTCCCATTCACTCTCATGTTTCCCTCTTCGGGAAGCAAAAGTTCCCCATGTTCCATGGTCCTGTACATGGCTAATCCTGTCAACCATAGCCATCAGAAAAGAGTGCAAGCAGATTTAATTGTAAAAATGAATTAGTTGCTTAAACTTTTTATTTTCCTTTCATAAAGTTTTAAAATAAAAATGCTAAAATCTTTTTAGAAGCTTCTGCATATCAATAGGCATCCTTAGATGAGACTAATTTGGGAGTGCGTATTTTCAAATGCACTTCAGTGCTGTGTTGTTAATTTGGAACGTTCCACTGTAAATGATCTTTAGTAAGATTTTATCATTTCTGTAAGACTTTGCTCCTTCCAGGGTCTAACACTTGTCCATGTATAAGCCGAAAGAAGCTCAGTTCTTCAGAAATTAAGGATCCCATTTTTACCTAAAATACTGGCTTTGCTCTCAGGTTCCATTGATCAACTTAGCCAGCAATTTTTTCCAACCTAAGCATGCATGAAAAATGAAACAAAAGTGTAGAACACAAAAATCCCTGCGAATTTCCAAAAGCCAAATTTTGCACCCCCTGCAACATTACTATTTACTACCTGTTTCTTTCTGACCCATTCAGATGTAAAATGCCTCTAACTGGATCCAAGCCAGTTAGTTACCGTATCTAATCTAATCAAGGACCCAGTTCAGTTTCTGTCGTGACTGCCAGATCCAGTTTGGATCAGAAAATTGTTCAAAGAAACTTGGAGAGCTTAAAACAAAAATTCATGGAGCTTTGGAATCCAAGAGAGAACGTACCACAATTCCCAGCTGCTCTGAGAGCTGAGCGATGGGCACAACAGGCGGTTGAGTACATTGCTTGGTCACTCAGCGCTCCTGGAGGTCGTTAGAAGCTCTACTTTGGATCTCACTTCTGATGCCATCTGTTAAAAGAAAAACTTCAGCCAAATTAAATTTAAAGAAGTTTAATTGCGCAATGGACAATTCACGAATTAGGCAGCCTCCTGAGCTAGAGCAGGCACCGGGACTCCAGCACAGCGACATAGTGGAAGATGATTTATGGACAGAAAAAGGAAAGTGACATACAGTAAATGGAAGTAAGGTACAGAAACAGCTGAATTGGTTACAGCTTGGCATTTGACTTATTTGAACATGATTTGAACAGTTGGCTACATTTGATTGGCCAAAACTAGATGATTGGCACAAGTATAGGCTATCGTCTGGGTTATACCTCCACTTGTTATAGTTCACGATGTACAGAAAAACCTTTAGACTGAACTTAAAATATGTAAGGTGGCTGCTTTAGGCTCAACTTTATTTAACACATCTCAATGAAGCAATCAAAATAATAGAAATCTGAGTTCATGATTTATATTTATGTGCACACACAAAATAAATGATTTTGTTTATCGTAAGGCTTGTTCACCCAGGAGGTAAAAGGAAAGATAACAATCAAATGGTTGAAGATTTTATGACCTGAATACTTGAATTCTAAAGCCAGGGAAAATTTGCCTCTAGTTCAGTACAATATACTTCAATACAGACACAATTTTGTTTTTAAAAGAAGCTCATTTAGTTGCAAAGAAAAGACCCACTCAAGCTGGTTCAGATAAAGAAAAGCTTGTTGTGATGGGCAGGCAGAACAAAATAATTTACAGACTCATTTATTCTAAGAATTGCAGAAAGATTATCTGGTTTTAAGGCTTTTTAGGAGATCTCTAAAGCAGGAATATGGTCACAAATAAAAATTCAGGATCAAAATTGCTTAGAGCTAATTGTAGCCTCCATAATTCATTAAAAGTGTGATTTCAGGCAAATTATCTAAATCCTCGGCATTTTTTTTTATTTTCAAAAGAGAAATAATACTAACAACCTTGTAGAGATTTTGTGAAAATTCAATTAGATCATATTACTAAATAGTTTTCATGGTAGATTTAGTATCTGGTAAATGCTAACTATCATTATTAAAATTATGTATGTCTGTCTCTTGCAGCACCACTACAGAATGCCAAAATATTTTTATAGTTCTAGTTTTAATTAACAATTTTAATTTATATTTATCATAGCTATTACGAGCAGCTCTTTACATCAGAATATGTGATTGTCTGTTGTAGCCTGTAAATGACTCACCCTTGGATACAGTTAGTTAGCTGCAGTTAAGAGACCGGAATCACATGGTACAAAAATCGACTGTCTAAGTGTCAGAGGCATGTGAACCAGAGTAACTCCATCTTAATTAGGTACTGGGTAAAATGAGGCTAAGACCTACTGGGCTGCATTCCCAGACCGTTAAGGTATTGTAAGTAACAGGATGAGATAGGAGGTCAGCACAAGATACAGGTCATAAAGACCATGCTGGCCGGGCGCGGTGGCTCAAGCCTGTAATCCCAGCACTTTGGGAGGCCGAGACGGGCGGATCATGAGGTCAGGAGATCGAGACCATCCTGGCGAACACGGTGAAACCCCGTCTCTACTAAAAAATACAAAAAACTAGCCGGGCGAAGTGGCAGGTGCCTGTAGTCCCAGCTACTCGGGAGGCTGAGGCAGGAGAATGGCGTGAAACCGAGAGGAGGAGCTTGCAGTGAGCTGAGATCCGGCCACTGCACTCCAGCCTGGGTGACAGAGCAAGACTCCGTCTCAAAAAAAAAAAAAAAAGACCATGCTGATAAAGCATTGCAGTAAAGAAGCCTGCTAAAACTAAAAAAAAAAAAAACAAGATGGCTAGGAGAGTTACCTCTGGTCATCCTCTGCTACACTCCCACCGTGGCCATGACAGTTTACAAATTCCATGGCAATGTCAAGAAGTTACCCTATATGGTCTAAAAGGGGAGATACGAATAATCCAACGCTTGTTTAAAATATAATAATAAAAAAAAAAAAACCATAAAAATGGGCAACCATTAGCCCTCAGAGCTGCTCTGTCTGTAGAGTAGCCATTCATTATTCTTTCACTTTCCTAATAAACTTGCTTTTACTTCACTCTATGGACTCTCCCTGAATTCTTTCTTGCAGGAAATCCAAAAACCCTCTCTTGGGGCCTCGATCGGGACCCCTTTTCTTTAACATAAGCAACAGGGGCTTAAGACTGTGGGATTTCCATAAAAAGAAGTGATGGGAGCTAAACAGTGTGTGCACATGAATAGAGCGTGGAATGATAGAAACTTGATCCTTAGAATGGTGGGAAGGTGAGAGGTGGTTTAGGGGTGAAAAATCACTTAATAGATGCAATGTACATTATTCCATGATGGAGACACCAAAAGTTCAGGCGTCACTGCTGTGCAATATACCCATGTAACAAAATTGCACTTGTACTGCATAAATCTATACAAATATAAAAAACGAGAGAACTGGACATGGCAAGAAATAATTGACAGCATTATCCAAGGCAATTACTTTCTGCCGTGATGGAAATATATAATTTTCAAACATTAAAAACAACAATAAAGAAGAAAATAGCTTGAGAACAATGGTTAACAAAATACATAATCTTTTAGAGAAGCAGTGAACAGATTAAGGAGTTGTATGAATCAGAGAGATTTTGCTATTGCTTTTATAAAGGGTTAGTGAAGCCTGAAGTGTCTTTAGTGCCAAACCAAAATATTCAAATAAAGGCATTCCATTAATCAGTTAATTGAATTCTAATTGCTCATGAATAATTTCCTCTCAGTTTTTGTAGTTGTTATTCACCAGCAAGTGAAAAGCTGATATTGAGTTGAGTAGTAGTCAACATTATTGTGATTTTTTCTTTTTATAAAGTAACCAGTTACCTTTTTCAATTCTTGCTTCACTTTCACGGGCAGATAAAATACCTTCTCTTTGTATTGCATACAGCATTTCTGTATCTCACTGTTCATGAATATGAAGACTAAGCTCTGTTTTTTGTTTTTTGCTTTTTTTCTTAATGTTGCCCAAATTCCTATTTAAGGGGTCTAGGGAGTCATGCCCTATAAACCATAAATTCTCATCAGATGGGTTTTATTTGACCCTGTATATTGTGACTTACTTTCCAATCTGACTCTGGCATAATATTATGAGACAAGGAAAAAAATCAAAACATTTCACTCCGAAATATATTTCCTTGCCATACCTTGAAATTGCCCTGCAAATTATCTTGTGGGAAAAATCCACAATTTATAGAGAATCCCCTTTCCCCTTTGTTTTCCTTCCTTCCTTTCCAGATCCAGAAGATAATCAACTAAGACCTAGGCACCCTTTTAGGTCCAATAAGAAACATTTTACAACCTGCTTTCTCTAAACTCTGCTATCTGAGAGCTTCCTCTGAACAATAAAACTTGGTCTCCACAATCCTTTATCTTAACCTGAACATTTCCTTTCTATTGATCTCGGTTCTTCAGATAAACTCAACCAATTGTCAACAAGAAAATGTTTAAATTTACCTATAGCCTGGAAGCCCCTGCTTTCAGTTGTCATGCCTTTCTAAACCAAACCAAAGTATTTCTTAAATGTATTTGATTAATGTCTTATGCCTCCCTAAAATATACAAAACCAAGCTGTACCCCGACCACCTAGGGTACATGTTCTCAGGACCTCCTGAGGGCTGTGTCATGGGCCTTGGTCACTCATATTTGGCTCAGAGTAAATCTCTTCAAATATTTTACAGAATTTGACTCTTTTCATCAACAAATACATAAATGACTGTCCATAGGGAGTCTAATAAATGTTGAAAATTAAGTAAAATTGGTTAAATTGATATTTAAAGAAATAGGCAAAGAAACTAAAATCACCCAGAGTGGAAAAACAATAATGCAAGTGTTATGTTTGTAGTTTTAGCCTGGTAAATATAAGCAATAGGTCATGTTGTTCCAAAGGTATGGGGTTATTGTCGGAAGAAAATGTTTAAATAAGGAGGAAGAAAGAAAATAAACATATTTTTCAAAATATGTATCAGTCAGAATAGAAGTAAAGAAAACTCCCTTTCCAATCTGCTCAGAATGCAAAAATTACAGGATGCAAAATACGTCACGGATAGTTGTACTTTCAGTATGTCCCAGACAGTAAATACTATGTATTTCTAATAATTTTATTTTCTTTTTCTGAGGCAGAGTGAAAGTTAAAAGGTGATAGATGAAGAAATGATATTTCACAAATACATTGAATATGGATCCATAATAAACAAATACCTCATTTGCTTACAAAATCCACTGGCACTTTTTAGAATAAGGATAATAGATCAGAGCATCCAGTAACCAAAAATTGTTATCTGTGACAAACACAATACACAGACATTAGCATCTTCAGATTATTGAAACAAAAGTTTTGTAACCTATTTTTTATTTCAGAATTCTGGTGTTTTCTGTTTTGTTAATTCAATAATAATTTACTCATTTTTTTATATACTTTTATAATAGATTTTGAATTAGTTTGCATTTGCAAAGCAATCCCATGGTAGCTCAACAGCAAAAGTCTTTCACTTAATATAAACTGTACATTTGAATTGCAGAAAGTTGAAATAATGAGTCATTTTCCCCTTTGTGATAAGTAATTTATTACAACCACAGTGATTATTATAGCATTCCATTAATTAGAATTTTATTAACACCAAGTGTTGCCTAATTTCTCTTAATTTTTTCCTCATGAAAGCACTTTTACTTTTATTATTGTAATTAAGAAGGTGAGGCAAAATTAAAAGCATTTCTGTTATTTCACAAAATTGGATTAACAAGGTGAATATTTCACAATATGACAAAGGTGCATAGTATGCTACTTGTCAAAGTCATTCTTAATAATTTACTCTCCCGTCTCGATTTTATAAATTCTATTTCCCTTTGAACTATTCTTGTGGTTTTTCTTTTAATTTTACTTTTATGTTTAATTGATAGGGCTTCCTTCAGCCATTATTAGAAGTCTCTTCAATGCTGTTCACTCCTATAATTGTTTTATTATTTAAACATGCTGCGATTCAAAATGCCATTCTTTAGTGTCTCTTAATTAGTTCATTCTACTTACATTAACCCTTTGGTCTGCTTTCATTGGATTTTTGCTCTGACTTTGTACCCTGCCCATTCATGTCAAAAACAGCCTGCTTCAATTCACCTTTTTTTTTTTTTTTTTTACTTTGTGATTACCATTATTTAGAAAGTGCCATTTCTTTATAATAAACACAAAAGCATGAATCACTGAATCATATAAATTACAAGAGTACATATTTCTAGAAAAGGATTACTTTGCATAAGAAATGGAAAAAGAGAAGGGAGTATTTCCCTACTATATATACTTTTAAGCAACCTATACCTCCATAAATGAAATATAGGTACACATCAGCATAATGTGAAGAATACTAAAAGAGTAAAACAATAAGGTTTCATGAAAATTTTGTATCAAATGAGCTACTGAATTAATAAAAATGAAGTTAAAATTAGTGCTCAGTTTGACCAAAAAAAAAAAAAAAGCTTTGATTTAATTTAAAACGGCAAGAGAAATTTCTGTTTCAGCCAACAAAGTGTTAGCTGCTTGATACAACCAGATCCATTACTTTAGAGTGAAACTGCAGAAAAGAATTCTGAATATGTGTGTATGCTTGGTCAAAGGCAGAGGGCCTTTTGTATAGATTTTTAGAGGATATTACAAGTTTCAAAGGCATTACTACAAACATAAGAATTTCTAATAATCCTCACATTATTCAAGATATTTACATGTATACACAGCACTTTGAACACAGATCCCTAGTGTCAGAATTTCACTAAGCCTGGAATTTACCCTCAAGAGAAAGGGATTTGAGTCAGAATCAAAAAATTTGATGTTTAAGAATATTTATCTCTTAATTTTCTCTGAAACCTCAAGTTTCTGGCAGATGAAAACATTTCTAGCTTGTCTCTCTGTCACATTTGCCTTAACAGGCTGCTATATTTAAATGTAAATTTTCATATTCAAGATTAACCTAGTAGTTTATTAGTAAGCATATTATTTGAAATAATAGAACTCAAAACTAAGTGTACATATATGTATATGTCTGCATATTTATATTTTTAACTCTGAAGATATTTTAGAAATTGAGCAGTAATTTTTTATTAACACATTTTTAAAGATTTTTAATAAAAGGATTGATATTTTTATTTTTACTAATTTATACAGTTCCTAAACAAGCAAAGTTAGTGTTGATTTCTTACAATACTGTAATCGACATTACGCTGTCATGTTTAAGAACTGTTATTTTTTGTTATTGTAGGTTTGTGTGATGTTAGTGTTAAAAATGCCAAAGACACATTCATATGGCTATCAATCAGAAATCATTGATTTATGAATGACGATTTGAATTGCCAGCCTCTTAAGAAATCCTGTATTTCTGGCAGTGACAATCTAAAACTCAAAATATATTTATATACACAAAGGAAATTTTAAAAGAATCCTCCAAGTTACTGTAAAGAATTGAGTGTTACTCATTTATAATTACCTTTACTCCTTTGTCTCTGTCACATACATTTTTTCCTGCTAAAAAATTTTATGAACACAGTCCATATTTCAAATACACTCTAACTATACTACTACCCTTCATAGCAAAAATCCTAGAATAATTTTGTATTTTTTTCTTTAAATCACTGCTTATTCTCAACTAGGTTTTCACCCACACCACTCCTAAGAGACTTATCTTTGCAAGATTATCAATAATGTACATTTGTCAAAGTCAGTGGTGAAACCATTTTCTTCTCATTTGTCCTCTTTAGATACAACTGAACATTCTCTCATTATAGAAGCGTGTTTGTTCTCTAGGCTCTTATAATGTTTTATTCTTCTCCTATATCTCCTGCTATTCAAATGTTGAATTCAAATGAGTTTTCTTCAGTTTTCTTTTGTTTTCAATGTATAGTTTTGTCTAAGTAATTTTATCTAGTGCTATAGTTTTAACATCGATATTCAACCACTATTTCAAATAGGATCCCAAATACTGATTTCCAGCTTATATATGTGTTTGTGTGTTGTGTGTGTGTGCATATATATATATATATATATACTATTCCGACCCAATCTGCTGCTTCCTAGGTTTCCCTATTTCAATAAATAGTACCTACTTGTTCAGGCCCAGAACAAAGAAATATCTTTGATTCCTCTCTTTCCTGATATTCAAGCCCATTCTATTTACACATTCTGTAGACTGCACCTCTAAGAAACTAAAAAATCTAAACATTTCTTTAAAATTATACTATTACTACTTGAGTGGGAGGTTGAGGGGGAAGTAGGGATGGTTAATGGATACAAAAACTAGTTAGGAAAATGAATAAGACCTACTATTTGATAGTACCACAGTGTGACTATAGTCAATAATAACTTAATTGTACATTTTTAAATAACTACAAGAGTGTAATTGGATTGTTTGCAATTCAAAGGATAAATGCTTGAGGAGATAGACACCCCATTCTCCATGATGTGTTTATTTCACATTGCATGGCTGTATCAAAACCTCTCATGTACCCCATAAATATATCTATAGCTACTACGTACCCACAAAAGTAATTAAAGAAATTCTATTACTACTTTGTTAAAAACACCATCTTATCTTGTCTGGATTATGATGGGAAACAAACAGACAAAATTCCTAACTTGTTTCTCCGCCTTAATTCTAGTCAGAATTTGTTCAGAATAATAAGCAAAATAAGGGTTTTTAAGAGTATATAAAATTGCATCACACTCTTGCTTAAACTTTAGTGGCTTCCCATAGTAGAAATAATATTAACCAAAACAACTTATCAAGGCCTTTAAAACCCACTGACTTGAAAATTCTTTTCTTTAAGAATGTTGAATATTTTTGAGATACCATCTCACACCAGTTAGAATGGCAATCATTAAAAAGTCAGGAAACAACAGGTACTGGAGGGGATGTGGAGAAATAGGTTCTCAACAATAGTTACACTGTTGGTGGGATTGTAAACTAGTGCAACCATTGTGGAAAACAGTATGGTGATTCCTCAAAGATCTAGAACTAGAAATACCATATGACCCAGCCATCCCATTACTGGGTATATACCCAAAGGATTATAAATCACACTGCTATAAAGACACATGCACATGTATGTTTATTGCAGCACTATTCACAATAGCAAAGACTTGGAATCAACCCAAATGTCCATCAGTGACAGACTGGATTAAGGAAATGTGGCACATATACACCATGGAATACTATGCAGTCATAAAAAGGGATGAGTTTGTGTCCTTTGTAGCGACATGGATGCAGCTGGAAACCATCATTCTCAGCAAACTATCAGAAGAACAGAAAACCAAACACCACATGTTCTCACTCATAGCTGGGAAGTGAACAATGAGATCACTTGGACTCGGGAAGGGGAACATCACACACCGGGGCCTATTATGGGGAAGGGGGAGGGGGAGGGATCACATTGAGAGTTATACCTGATGCAAATGACGAGTTGATGGGTGCTGCTGAGTTGATGGGTGCAGCACACCAACATGGCACAAGTATACATATGTAATAAAGCTGCACGTTGTGCACATGTACCCTAGAACTTAAAGTATAATAATATTTTTAAAAAGGGGGAAATAAAAGAAAAAATAAAAAGAAATTATATGCAGTTCTGAGTAGGGAAAGGACTTTATCATATGACGCTTTATCATATGAAGAAGAAGGAAAACAAAATGGTGTTAAAATTGAAAAAAAAAAAAAAAAAAACACACTGACTATTGCCCCTGCTTTACCTCCTTCCATTCTTGCCACCTACCACTATATTCAGCCTCACTGGGCTTTTTCTGCCTCTTGTATACTCCAAGTCTAATCTCATATCAAGTAATTTATTACTACGCCTTCTTGGAACAGCCTTATCCTAGATCTTTGCTTGGCTGCTTCTTTTTCATGATTCAAGTCTCAATTAAATATCTCCTTCTCAGATACACTTTCCATGGATACCATATTTAAATCAGTTAACTAGCCATCACTTTCCATGGCTACCATGTTTAATCAGTAGATCATCAGCTACTATATTTAATCAGTTGCCATCACTTTTCATGGCTACTATATTTAAAACAGTGACATGCTGTTATTCTATTAAATGATATTTTTCATTGAATTAATCATTGACTGAAATTTTTCTTATTTATTTGTTCACGTGTATATATGGCATGGTCTCTCTCATGCTCTGTATTTCATTGACAGCTAAGTCCTCAGCATGTAAACTAAGTCATGAAAATCATTAGCAGTTCCAAAGATATTTATTGACTAATTTATGTGAAGCTCCCTCTTATTTTGTATTTACCTATACAAGGGCCATATTAGGTATCTAGAAATGTACTTGGAAATACAATCCAATTAATTTTGCATGTGGTAATTGTCACAAATTAGTCACTTGAGTTTCATATGTTACTCTTGTGACTAGGAAACAATTTTGTCACTATTATTTTTAGGATTTAGAAATTGTTTTATCACTGAAATTTGTTGGTGTTATCCCTTGCATAAGGATTCTTTCCAAAGTATTATTGTAAGATTAGTTAGCTGCTCCAGCAGTTAAAAGGAAAAGAAGAAAACACAATAGAAAAGGAAAATTAAAACTAATCTTTCATAGAGGAAAAAGCTAAGGTTTCTAAACAGTATTCTAATTCTAGTCTTAGGTCAAATAATAAAATAAAGTACTATACTAAATTATAATACTGATCATTTTATTGACTACAATGTTGAACAGATCTCAGTATGAACTTCCAGTGCCTCTTGTATAAGATCATTCATTTTCATTTATTTCCTGGGCTCTGTGACCTTCATAAGGTATTAAATGTTACTAAATGCAATCAGTGAAATGACTTGTGGTTCTTTCCATGAAGTTGTAAAAACAGGAACCAGAATTATCAGTGATTAGTTCCATGTCTAACTGTATCATTTTATTATGTACTTTTTTCTTCTATCATTATCATCAACTATTTTTTTTTCTACTACACGAAAATACTAAACTCAAGCTTATTACATTTAATCTAAACTGTAATTTTTTTTCTGAGTTTTTTTATTAGTAATTATCATTGATCACTAAAATACAAATTAATTTTTCTGAAAACAATAGTGGTAGAAATTTGAAAATCACTAAGAAAAAATGATAGTAGTTAAGTAGTAGTATTTCAATGACTGTGTAACTTTGGAAACAAAATACACCTTAATCATTTAGGAGCTACATTTGCAATGGCACAACTCATGAGGTGTGCTGAACTGTTAATTAGATTCAAGTTGCATAAATATGCACACAACTGAGTGCAAAACTCCATGAAGATACTTAGCGCTGGTTTTATAATTATGAGACGACTGGAGACAGGAACTGTCTAAGGAAGCTAATATGCCTTGAGATTGCCTCTTTACCAATTTTCACTCATCTCTAACAGCAGTTTTTCTAGTTTACCTCTAAAGAGGAATATGTGTAAACTACATGTTTAAGCTAAAGATTTGCCTTAAAGATCTTCCTGTCTGTACTGACAGACAGTACACACAGATCTAACAGAACTGTCAATTTAATGTTAATGCTCTGTTTGACAGGTGGCTAGAATCCTTAAATTTTACTTCATGCTGAATAAGCGAACGTGAGTAATGCATAAAAATCAGGCATGTGTCTTCTATTATTAAGTTATAAAAATGAAACACTCTATTTAGCAAAAAGTAAAAATCTTTACAAAATATTACATATTTTTTAAAGAATTTTTGCCATCACAATAAAATCTATTATAACCATTTACCTCTCTCTCTTCTGCTGTTCTATTTAATTTCAAAGTTACATATGACACATTTTCTTCAATTTCACATTACTCCTGCCCATAATATCATCAATTTCATGTACTTGTTTACCTTTTTTAGTCTACGTTCAGCTTTGGATCAGCTAAACAAGACTCCAGTAAATGTCTTTCTGTGCTAACACTATACTACAGACTGTGGATACAAACAGGACTAAAAAAAAAGAGTTGCTGCCCTTCAGATACTCACATTCTTAAAAGGAAGCCAGGCAAGCAACAAATAAATAAATTGCACTGTGATTCATATGATAATTTACTTATTTTCAAGATACAGAAATGAGAAAGGTAATTAATTGTGATGGGAAAGGGGAGGCACAGGAAGGTTTTACATAGGATTTGGAACCTTATTTGAATTTTGAAGACAGAATGGGTGTTTTCTTAGCAGCGGAAAGATAAAGGGAATTTCAATCCTAGAGATTTCCAAGTGAAAAGGCAACGAGGGTAGGAATAACAGGCGTGCTTAAGGCAAAACAATGACCTTGCATTCACTTAAATGGAAAATGTGAATAGAAGAGCAGCAGGAGAAAATATTGAAGAATTCATCAGACTTTGAAAGCTTTTTCCTGATATCCTTAGGAACCTGAAATATTTAAAAACAGTGTTATTATTTTCCCTATGAATTGCTGCTTCATCATTGTCTTGCTCTTGAGTTTAGGTATTTTATATATATGGAATCTATTTCCTTTTATTATCCTTCTGCAGGTTATTCATAAAAAAAA
>NW_012105032.1:515540-518255 GCF_000951045.1 Mandrillus leucophaeus
GCCCGTCTCGGCCTCCCAAAGTGCTGGGATTACAGGCTTGAGCCACCGCGCCCGGCCTGAGTTTAGGTATTTTATATATATGGAATCTATTTCCTTTTATTATCCTTCTGCAGGTTATTCATAAAAAAAATACAGTTAAACACAATTTCTGCCTTTTGTCAGTCAAAGTATTGGTAATGTCATATTCATTCACCAAATTTCGAATTTTTTAAACACAAAATTTCTTTTTATTTAATAATAATACTAAAAAAGTAACTGCAGGAAATAAGAAAAAAGTGGCTCTAAATAAAACTTTGTACTACATTCTTCTCCACTGTGACTGTCATCCTAAGGAACCAACAGAAGAAAGCCTTTTCCAATTCTAAGACTAGGCACTGAATCCTTCATGTGATAGTTTAACCAACATACTGTGTCCGGAATTGGTGGGTTTTTGGTCTCACTGACTTCAAGAATGAAGCCACAGACCCTCACGGTGAGTGTTACAGTTCTTAAAGATGAGCTGCTTGGAGTTTGTTCCTTCAGGCATTCAGATGTGTCTGGAGCTGCTTCTTTCTGGTGGGTTTGTGGTCTCGCTGTCAGGAGTGAAGCTGCAGACCTTCGTGGTTAGTGTTACAGCTCTTAAAGGCAGCACGTCTGGAGTTGTTCCTTTTTCCCAGTGGGTTCGTGGTCTCGCTGGCATCAGGAGTGAAGCTGCAGACCTTCGCGGTGACTATTACAGCTCATAAACGTGGCACGGACCCAAAGGCTATGCAGAAGCAAGATTTATTGCAAAGAGTGAAAGAACAAAGTTTCCACAGTGTGAAAGGGGACCCAAGCAGGTTGCCACTGCTGGTTCAGGCAGCCTGCTTTCATTCCCTTATCTGGCCCCACCCACATCCTGCTGATTGGTCCATTTTACAGAGAGTTGATTGGTTCATTTTACAGGGAGCTGATTGGTCCAATTTGACAGAGTGCTGATTGGTACGGTTACAATCCTTGAGTTAGACACAGAGTCACAGAGTGCTAGTTAGCTAGATACAGAGTTAGCTAGATACAGAGTACCAATTGGTGTATTCGCAAACCCTGAGCTAGACACAGTGCTGATTGGTGCATTTACAATCCTTGAGCTAGACACAGAATCACAGAGTGCTAGTCCTCCAAGTCTCCACTAGGTTAGCTAGATACAGAGTACCAATTGGTAGATTTACAAACCCTGAGCTAGACACAGAGTGCTGATTGGTGCACATACAATCCTCCTGCTGGATATAAAAGTTCTCCAAGTCCCCATCCAGTTCAGGAGCCCAGCTGGCTTCACCCAGTGGATCCTGCCTCGGGCTGCAGGCAGAGCTGCCTGCCAGTCCCGAGCGGTGCCTGCACTCCTCAGCCCTTGGGCTGTCCACGGGACTGGGCGCCACGGAGCAGGGGGCGCTGCCCGTCGGGGAGGCTCAGGCCCCACAGGAGCCCACTGCAGGGGAGGAGCTCAGACATGGCGGGCTGCAGGTCCGGAGCCCTGCCCTGCAAGGAGGCAGCTAGGGCCCGGTGAGAATTTGAGTGTGGCCCGGGCTGGCCGGCACTGCTGGGGGACCTGGCACAACCTCTGCAGCTGCTGGCCCAGGTGCTAAGCCCCTCACTGCCCTGGGCTGACAGTGCCTGCTGGCCGGCCGCTCCATGTGCGGGCCGCCAAGCTGGAGCCCATTCCCACCGGAACTCACAGTGGCCTGCCAGCACAATGCACAGCCCCGCCAGTGTAGTGCACAGCCCCAGTTCCTGCCCACGCCTCTCTCTCCACATCTCCCAGCAAGCAGAGGAAGGGGGCTCTGGTCCCAGCCTTCCCAGAGAGGGGCTCCCACGGTGCCATGGCAGGCTGAAAGCGCCACCAGAGTGGATGCTGAGGCTGAGGAGGTGCTGAGAGTGAGGGCTGCTAGCACTTTGTCACCTATCAATACCACTATATTATATTTCCATCCCTCCCTTTTATATTACATGTAAAGTATCTCACTAACAAAGTAGAACCCTGAAAGGACACAGAAAAATTCTGGATGTTTTCAATGTGTGTTGTTAATTGCTAATTATGATGATTAGAAATATTGCCAAACTTTTTAGGTGTTGACCTTTAATTTTCCACTCACAATTCTCCACATTAAAAGAGCTTATTGTAAATAATTAGGTAATTGACAATTAGGCACACAGTTATTGTACTCATGTGATTATCTAAAAGATAATTAGGCATGCAAGGGATATATTTTGGCACAAATATTGAGTTTGTATAAGCAAATATCTTTATAGAATGCATGGATTGTTGTTAATCACAAATCTTAAGATCAAATTGAGTTTGCATCTCCTGGTGAATTAATAGATTTAGTCATGGGCCAATGTGTGCTAATATCATAGAAGGAAAGGCAACTAATCAGGCTGGTCACAATGGCTCATGCCTATAATTTCAGCACTTTGGGAGGCTAAGGCAGGAGGATCTCTTGAGCCCAGGAGTTCAAGACTAGCTTGGGCAGCATAGTGAGATCTTGTCTATACAAAAAATTAAAAATTAGCCAGGAGTAGTGGCACGTGCATGTCATCCCAGCTACTGGGGAGGCTGAGGTGGGAGGATTGCTTGAGCCCAGGAGGTTGAGGCTGCAGTGAGCTGTGATCACACCTCTGCACTCTAGCTTGAGTGACAGAGCAAGAGCTTGTCTCAAAAAGAAGAAAGAAAAGGAAGGAAGGGAGGGAGGGAGGGGGGGG
>NW_012105032.1:519310-521664 GCF_000951045.1 Mandrillus leucophaeus
GGAGGCTGAGGCAGGAGAATGGTGTGAACCCGGGAGGCGGAGCTTGCAGTGAGCTGAGATTGCGCCACTGCACTCCAGCCTGGGTGACAGAGAGAGACTCCATTTCAAAAAAAAAAAGAAAAAAAGAAAAAGAAAGAAATTTTGGGGACAGTGGAAATTTGAACGCTGACTAGATAATTGAGGATAAGGAAATATTGTTAGTTTTTAGGTGTGATAATGGAATTGTGTTACAAATTTTTAAAGATTCCTTCCTTTTTTTTTTAACTTTTTGTGTTGAAATAATTATAGATGCACAGGAAGTTGCTAAAGCAGTAGAAAAAGTTCCTACGTACCCTTAAGTTTCACTCAATGTTAGCATTTTAAATAACTGTAGTAAATTATTAAAGCCAGGAAATTGAAATTGGTACAATCCCAGCCTTATTCAGATGTCATCGGTTTTATATGCATTTGTGTGTATGGGTGTGTATTTAGTTCATGTAATTTTAGCATATGTGTAGATTTGTGTGACCACAACCACAATCCAGATAAAGAAGTGTTTCAACACCTCAAGGATCCCTGCTACTGCTCTTTTATTGTATTTGTAGTTATTTAATTATTTATTTTGAGTCAGGATCTCACTCTGTCTCTCAAGCAGGAGTGCAGTGGTGCTATCATGGCGCACTGCAGCCCCAACCTCTGGGCCCAAGAAATCCTTTCATCTCAATCTCCAAAAGTGCTGGGATTATAGGTGTGAGACACCATACTCAGCCTACCCTTTTATAATAATAGCCACCTCCCTTCTTCCCCTGTTTTTAATATTAGGCAATGAAAAATCTACCTTTATGATTTTATAATTTAAAGTATCTATATATATTAACTAATGCCATATGTAAGCCTTTTGGATTAAGGTATTCCCTCAGCATAATTCCCTAAAGATTCATTCAAGTTGTGTATATAAAAGTTCATTTCTTTGTATTGCTGGGTATTATTTCATGGTATAGATGCACCACAATTTATTTAATTATTTACCCATTGAATGAAATATGGGTTCTTTTGCTACTTGTGATTTTTATGAATAAAGATGCTGTAAATATTCCCATGTAGGTTTTTGTGTAAATATAAATTTTAATTTATTTGTGAAAAATTGCCAAGAGTGTAGTTGTTGGGTCATATGGAAGTTGCACATTTAGCTTTAAAGGTAACTGTAAAATTGTTTTCAAACAGACTGTGAGTAACATTATACATTCCCACCAGCAATGTATAAAAGATCCAGTTTGTCTGCACCCTCACACACATTTGAGATTGTCATTGTATTTTATTTTCGGCATTCTAATAGGCGCATAGTGATAGCTCAATGTAGTTTTAATTTCCATTTCCCCGATGACTAATGGTTTTGAACATCTTTACACATAATCAATGTGACATATGTATATTCTCTTGGGTGAAATGTCTTTATGTTTTTTGCCCGTTTTCTAATTGTTTTGTTTTTAAGTTTTTAAAATTATTATACTTTAAGTTCTGGGATACATGTGCAAAACATGCAGGTTTGTTACATAGATATACACGTGCCATGGTGGTTTGCTGCACCCATCAACCCATCATCTACATTAGGTATTTCTCCTAATGCTGTCCTTCCCCTAGCCCCCTACCCCTAGACAGGCCCCAGTGTGTGATGTTCCCCTCCCTGTACCCATGTGTTCTCAATGCTCAACTCCCAATTATGAGTGAGAATATCCAGTGTTTGGTTTCTGTTCCTATGTTAGTTTGCTGAGACTGATGGTTTCCAGCTTCATCCATGTCCCCTCAAAGGACATGAGCTCAACCTTTTTTATGGCTGTATAGTATTCCATGTTGTATATGTGCCACATTTTTTTAATCCAGTCTATCATTGATTGTCATTTGGGCTGGTTCCAAGTCTTTGCTATTGTGAACAGTGGTGCCATAAACATATGTGTGCATGTGTCTTTATAGTAGAATGATTTATGATCCTTTAGGTATATACCCAGTAATGGGATTGCTGGGTCAAATGGTATTTCTGGTTATAGATCCTTGAGGAATCACCACACTGTCTTCCACAATGGTTGAACTAATTTACACTCCCACCAACAGTATAAAAGGATTTCTATTTGTCCACATCCTCTCCAGCATCTGTTGTTTCCTGACCTTATAATGATTACCATTCTAACTGGTGTGAGATGGTATCTCATTGTGGTTTTGATTTGCATTTCTCTAATGACCAGTGATGATGAGCTTTTTTTCATATGTTCGTTGGCTCCATAAATGTCTTCTTTTGAGAATTGTCTGTTCATATCATTGGCCCACTTTTTGATGGGGTAGATTTTTTCTTGTAAATTTGTTTAAGTTCTTTGTAGATT
>NW_012105032.1:523214-525900 GCF_000951045.1 Mandrillus leucophaeus
TCGATGTTCATTAGAAATATCGGCCTGAATTTTTTTTTTATTGTGTCTCTGCCAGGTTTTGGTACCAGGATGATGCTGACCTCATAAAATGAGTTAGGAAGGATTCCTTCTTTTTCTATTGTTTTGAATACTTTCAGAAGGAATGGTGCCAGCTCCCCCTTGTAGCTCTGATAGAATTCGGCTGTGAATAAATCCAGTCCTGAGGTTTTCTTGGCTGGTAGGCTACTAATTACTGTCTCAAGTTCAGAACTTGTTATTGGTCTATTGAGAGATTCAACTTCTTCGTGGTTTAGTCTTGGGAGGGTGTATGTGTCCAGGAATTTATCCATTTCTTCTAGATTTTCTAGTTTATTTGCATAGAGGTGTTTATAGTGTTCTCTGATGGTAGTTTGTATTCCTGTGGGATCAGTGGTGATATCCCCTTTATCATTTTTTAATTATCGTTTCTGTCTTTTGATTCTTCTCCCTTTTCTTATTTGTTAGTCTGATTAGCAGTCTATTTTGTTAATTTTTTCAAAAAAAACAACTCCTGGATTCATTGATTTTTTTGAAGGGTTTTTCATGCCTCTATCTCCTTCAGTATACCCCAGTGGCACCTGGAACACCAGCAATACAGAACCGTTCACTACCCTGGAAAAGGAGCTGAAGCCAGGGACCCCAGTGGTCTAGCTCAGTGGATCCCACTCCCATGGAGCACAGCAAACTAAGATCCACCAGCTTGAAATTATTGCTGCCAGCACAGCAGTCTGAAGTTGACCTGGGACACTCGAGCTTGGTGGGTGGAGGGGCGTTCATCATTACTGAGGCTTGAGTAGTCAGTTTTCCCCTCACAGTGGGAAGGGAAAACACAGGAAGTTTGAACTGGCTGGAGCCCACCACAGCTCGCAAAGCCTCTGTAACCAGACTGCCTCTCTAGATGCCTCCTCTCTGGGCAGGGCATCTCTGAAAGAAAGGCATCACCCCAGTCAGGGGCTTATAGGTAAAACTTCTATCTCCCTGGGAGAGAGCACCTGGGGGAGGCGTGGCTGTGGGTGCAGCTTCAGCAGACTTTAATCTTCCTGCCTGCCACCTTGTGAGAGAGCAGCAGATCTCTCAGCACATTGCTCGATCTCTGCAAAGGGATAGACTGAGAGCTCTGGCTAGCATCTGGCAGGTACCCCTCTGGGACGAAGCTTCCAGAAGAAGGAACAGGCAGCAATCCTTGCTGTTCTGCAGCCTCCCCTGGTGATACCCAGGCAAATAGGGTCTAGAGTGGACCTCCAGAAAACTCCAGCAGACCTGCAGCAGAGAGGACTGACTGTTAGAAGGAAAACTAACAAACAGAAAGGAATAGCATCAACATCAACAAAAAGGATGTCCACACAGAAACACCATCTGAAGGTCACCAACATCAAAGACCAAAGGTAGATATATCCATGAAGATGAGGAAAAATCAGTGCAAAGAGGTTGAAACTTCTCCGAACCAGAACACCTCTTCTCCTACAAAAGATCACAACTCCTCATCAGCAAGGGAACAAAATTGGACGGAGAATGAGTTTGATGAATTGACAGAAGTAGGCTTCAGAAGGTGGGTAATTACAAACTCCTCTGAGCTAAAGAGCATGTTATAATGCAATGCAAGGAAGCTAAGACCTTGAAAAATGGTTAGAGGAATTGCTAACTAGAATTACCAGTTTAGAGAAGAACATAAATGACCTGATGGACCTGAAAAACACAGCACGAGAACTTTGTGAAGTGTACACAAGTGTCAATAGCTGAATCAATCAAGAGGAAGAAAGGATATCACAGATTGAAAGTCAACTTAATAAAATAAAGCATGAAGACAAGATTAGAGAAAAAAAGAATGAAAGGGAATGAACAAAGCCTCCAAGAAATATGAGACTATGTAAAAAGACTAAACCTGCAATTGATTGGTATACCTGAAAGTGACAAAGGGAATGGAACCAAGTTCAAAACACTCTTCAGGATATTATACAGGAGAACTTCCCCAACCTAGTAAGACAAGCCAACATTCAAATTCAGGAAATACAGAGAACACCACAAAGATACTCCTCGAGAAGAGCAACCCCAAGACACATAATAGTCAGATTCACCAAGGTTGAAATGAAGGAAAAACATGTTAGGGGCAGTCAGAGAGAAAGGCCAGGTTACCCACAAAGGGAAGTCCATCAGACTAACAGTGGATCTCTCTACAGAAACCCTACAAGCCAGAAGAGAGTGGGGGCCAATATTCCACATTCTTAAAGAAAAGAATTTTCAACCCAGAATTTCATGTCCACCAAAGTTAGTTTCATAAGCGATGGAGAAATAAAATCCTTTATAGACAAGCAAATGCTGAGAGACTTTTATCATCACCAGGCCTACTTTACAAGACCTCCTGAAGGAAGCACTAAATATGGAAAGGGAAAACCAGTACCAGCCACTGCAAAAACATACCAAATTGTAAAGACCATCAACACTATGAAGAAACTGCATCAACTAATGGACAAAATAACCAGGTAGCATCATAATGACAGGATGAAATTCATACTTAACAGTATTATCCTTAAATGTAAACAGGCTAAATGCCCCAATTAAAAGACACAGACTGGCAAACTGGAGAAAGAGTCAAGACCCATCAGTGTGCTGTATTCAGGAGACCCATCAGTGTGCTGTATTCAGGAGACCCATCTCATGTACAAAGACA
>NW_012105032.1:526908-529825 GCF_000951045.1 Mandrillus leucophaeus
AAATTATTATACTTTAAGTTCTGGGATACATGTGCAAAACATGCAGGTTTGTTACATAGATATACACGTGCCATGGTGGTTTGCTGCACCCATCAACCCATCATCTACATTAGGTATTTCTCCTAATGCTGTCCTTCCCCTAGCCCCCCACCCCTAGACAGGCCCCAGTGTGTGATGTTCCCCTCCCTGTACCCATGTGTTCTCAATGCTCAACTCCCAATTATGAGTGAGAATATCCAGTGTTTGGTTTCTGTTCCTATGTTAGTTTGCTGAGACTGATGGTTTCCAGCTTCATCCATGTCCCCTCAAAGGACATGAGCTCAACCTTTTTTATGGCTGTATAGTATTCCATGTTGTATATGTGCCACATTTTTTTAATCCAGTCTATCATTGATTGTCATTTGGGCTGGTTCCAAGTCTTTGCTATTGTGAACAGTGGTGCCATAAACATATGTGTGCATGTGTCTTTATAGTAGAATGATTTATGATCCTTTAGGTATATACCCAGTAATGGGATTGCTGGGTCAAATGGTATTTCTGGTTATAGATCCTTGAGGAATCACCACACTGTCTTCCACAATGGTTGAACTAATTTACACTCCCACCAACAGTATAAAAGGATTTCTATTTGTCCACATCCTCTCCAGCATCTGTTGTTTCCTGACCTTATAATGATTACCATTCTAACTGGTGTGAGATGGTATCTCATTGTGGTTTTGATTTGCATTTCTCTAATGACCAGTGATGATGAGCTTTTTTTCATATGTTTGTTGGCTCCATAAATGTCTTCTTTTGAGAATTGTCTGTTCATATCATTGGCCCACTTTTTGATGGGGTAGATTTTTTCTTGTAAATTTGTTTAAGTTCTTTGTAGATTCTAGATATTAGCACTTTGTCAGATGAATAGATTGCAAACCTTTTCTGCCATTCTGTAGGTTGCCTGTTCATTCTGATGAAAGTTTCTTTTGCTGTGCAGAAGCTCTTTAGTTTAATTAGATCCCATTTGTTAATTTTGGCTTTTGTTGCCATTGCTTTTGGTGTTTTAGTGGTAAAGTCTATGCCCATGCCTATGTCTTGAATGGTATAGCATAGGTTTTCTTCTAGTGTTTTTATGGTTTTTGGTCTGACATTTAAGTCTTTACTCCATCTTGAGTTAATTTTTGTTTAAGGTGTAAGGAGGGAGTCCAGTTCCAGTTTTCTGCGTATGGCTAGCCAGTTTTCCCAACATCATTTATTAAATAGGGAATCCTTTCTCCATTGCTTGTTTTCGTGTGGTTTGTCAAAGATTAGATGGTTGTATATGTGTGGTGTTATTTCTGAGGTCTCTGTTCTTTTCCATTGGTCTATATATCTATTTTGGTACCGGTACAATGCTGTTTTGGTTGCTGTAGCTTTGTAGTATAGTTTGAAGTCAGGTAGCATGATGCCTCCAGCTTTGTTCTTTTCCTTAGGATTGTCTTGGCTATACAGGCTGTTTCTGGTTCCATATGAAATTTAAAGTAGTTTTTATCTAATTCTGTGAAGAAAGTCAATGGTAGCTTGATGGATATAGCATTGAATCTATAAATTACTTTGGGTATTATGGGCATTTTCACAATATTATTCTTCCTATCCATGAGCATGGAATGTTTTTCTATTTGTTTGTGTCCTCTCTCATTTCATTCAGCAGTGGTTTGTAGTTCTCCTTCAAGAGGTCCTTCACATCCCTTGTAAGTTGTATTCCTAGGTATTTTATTCTCTTTGTTACAATTGTGAGTGGAAGTTCACTCATGATTTGGTTCTCTGTCTATGATTGGCATATAGGAATGTTTGTGATTTTTGCACAGTGATTTTGTATCCTGAGACTTTGCTGAAGTTACTTATCAGCTTAAGGAGAATTTGGGCTGAGACAATGGGGTTTTCTAAATACACAATCATGTTATCTGCAAACAGAAACAATTTTACTTCCTCTCTTACCATTTGAATACCCTTTATTTCTTTCTCATTGCCTGATTGCTCTGGCCAGAACTTCCAATACTCTGTTGAATAGGAGTGGTGAGAGAGGACATCCTTTTCTTGTGCTGATTTTCAAAGGGAATGCTTTTAGCTTTTGTCCATTCAGTATGATATTGGCCTTGATTTTGTCATAAATAGCTCTTATTATTTTGAGATACGTTCCATCAGTACCTAGTTTATTGAGAGTTTTTAGCATGAAGGAGTGTTGAATTTTATCAAAGGCCTTTTCTGTATCTATTGAGATAATCATGTGGTTTTTGTCATTGTTTCTGTTTATGTGATGGATTACGTTTGTTGATTGGCATATGTTGAAACAGCCTTGCATCCCAGGGATGAAGCCAACTTGATTGTGGTGGATAAGCTTTTTGATGTGCTGTTGGATTCAGTTTGCCAGTATTTTATTGAGGATTTTCACATCGATGTTCATTAGAAATATCGGCCTGAATTTTTTTTTTATTGTGTCTCTGCCAGGTTTTGGTACCAGGATGATGCTGACCTCATAAAATGAGTTAGGAAGGATTCCTTCTTTTTCTATTGTTTTGAATACTTTCAGAAGGAATGGTGCCAGCTCCCCCTTGTAGCTCTGATAGAATTCGGCTGTGAATAAATCCAGTCCTGAGGTTTTCTTGGCTGGTAGGCTACTAATTACTGTCTCAAGTTCAGAACTTGTTATTGGTCTATTGAGAGATTCAACTTCTTCGTGGTTTAGTCTTGGGAGGGTGTATGTGTCCAGGAATTTATCCATTTCTTCTAGATTTTCTAGTTTATTTGCATAGAGGTGTTTATAGTGTTCTCTGATGGTAGTTTGTATTCCTGTGGGATCAGTGGTGATATCCCCTTTATCATTTTTTAATTATCGTTTCTGTCTTTTGATTCTTCTCCCTTTTCTTATTTGTTAGTCTGATTAGCAGTCTATTTTGTT
>NW_012105032.1:529875-535174 GCF_000951045.1 Mandrillus leucophaeus
AAAGCAGGTTTTGCAATCCTAGTATCTGGTAAAACAGACTTTAACAAAGATCAAAAAAGACAAAGAAGGGCCTTACATAATGGTAAAGAGATCAATGCAGCAAGAAGAGCTAACTACCCAACTATCCTAAATATATATGCACCCAATGCAGGAACACCCAGATTCATAAAGCAAGTTCTTAGAGACCTGCAAAGAGACTTAGGCTCCCACACAATAATAGTGGGAGACTTTAATACCCCACTGTCAATATTAGATCAACAAGACAGAAAATTAACAAGGATATTCAGGACTTGAACTCAGCTCTGGACCAAGTGGACCTAAGAGTCATCTACATACCACTCCATCCCAAATAAACAGATATACATTCTTCTCAGGACCACATTGCACTTATTCTAAAATTGACCACATAATTGGAAGTAAAACACCCCTCAGCAAATGCAAAATAATGGAAATCATAACAAACAGTCTCTCAGACCACAGTGCAATTAAACTAGAACTCAGGATTAAGAAACTCACTCAAGGCTGGGCACAGTGGCTCACTCCTGTAATCCCAGCACTTTGGGAGGCCAAGGTGGGCAGATCACGAGGTCAGGAGATCGAGACCATCCTGCCTAACATTGTGAAACCTCATCTCTACTAAAAATACAAAAAAATAGCCGGGCATGGTGGTGGGCACCTGTAGTCCCAGCTACTCAGGAGGCTGAGGCAGGAAAATGGCATGAACCCGGGAGGCGGAGCTTGCAATGAGCTGAGATCATGCCACTGCACACCGACCTGGGAGACAGTGAGGCTCCATCTCAAAACTGCACAACTACATGGAAACTGAACAACCTGTTCCTGAATGACTACTGGGTAAATAACGAAATGAAGGCAGAAATACATAAGTTCTTTGAAACCAATGAGAACAAAGAGATAATGTACCAGAATCTCTGGGACACAGCTAAAGCAGTGTTTAGAGGGAAATTTATAGCACTAAATGCCCACTGAAGAAAGCAAGAAAGATCTAAAATTGACACCCTAACATTACTATTATTAAGCTTTGAGAGTTCTCCATATATTTTAGATACAAGTTCTTTGTCAGATATATGTTGTACAAATATTTTCTTCCAGTCTATCATTTTTTTTTATTCTGTTGTTCAATTGTCAGGATCTTTTGCAGAAATTCAATTTATTTCATTTTTCTTTGTGATTTATTAATTTGTTTTAATAGAACTCAGGACACACTCCCCCAAAATATGGCACCTTTGGCGTTTGAGAAAACAGTAGAAGCATGAAGACTACTCTTACGTTCTCTTCACTCTTCTCTGAATTAGGTCATACAACCTAGGAAAGTAACTGACCTTCTGCCACCCCTCTTCCCTGAAGCAGATCATAAGAACCTCATTAGAAAACTGTCCTCCCTGTATGTGGAGGAAAGGAACATCTTTATCTCTGAAGACCCTGAGAAGAATCACAAAGAAGCCTTGTTAAATACCCCCACCCAAGTTTGTTACTAGTAGATCACATCCTTTTTCACTCCAATCATATTTTTCTAGAACTGTCCACTCTTCATCACACCTAAGTAGAAAAATGCAAAAATTTACCTGTTTCACTGAATCCTCATTATGTTTTCTCTGATTAACCTGTCTTTTGCTATAGAGACCTCAGCCATGAACCCATCAACAGGCAAAATAAAGATAGCTTTCCTTCCCTAATGATGTTATGGCTAAGAACTCTGCGTAACCATGAGTTTAAAGCTTTCTACTTGTGATTTTTTTGAAAAAAATTATAGCTTTACATTTAGGTTTATGATTCATTTTGAGATAATCTTTGTACAGCATGTGAGTCTCAAGTCAATGATCATTTATTTTCTTTGCATATGAATATCTTTCAACACTATCATTGAAAAGACCATCTTTGTTCCACTAAAAAACTTGTGCCTTTCTCAGATATCAGTTGACGCAGTTGGTGAGTCTGTTATTAGATTCACTATTTTATTGCATTTATGTAAGTGTCTATGACTCCCACTGATATCACACAGTCAGGATTACTGTCACTATATATGTATCTTAATAATAGGTAGAGTGTTTGCTTCTACTTTCTTCTACATTTAAAAATAATTATATGTATTTTGTTACTTGATTTTTCACTTAAATTTTAAAATCAGCTTGTCTATAATTGTCTATTTATATTCAAAACATCTTGCCTGAATTTTGTTCAGAATTGTGTTAAATCTATTGATTTATTTGTGGAGAATTGATACCTTTGCTATGTTAAGTCATCCAATCTATGAACGTGGTATGTCTTTCCATTTGTTTAGTGTTTCCTTTATTTTTTATATTAGCATTTTTCAAGTTCATCATGCAGAAACTGTAGACATTTTATTA
The DNA here is from genome assembly GCF_000951045.1 of Mandrillus leucophaeus. NCBI lineage: Eukaryota > Metazoa > Chordata > Mammalia > Primates > Cercopithecidae > Mandrillus > Mandrillus leucophaeus. The sequence goes on from NW_012105032.1 coordinate 532,242, forward strand.
GATTTATACCTAGGGATTTAATTTTAGGGGAATAATTACAACTATCACGTTTTTAACTCCACTTTACATGTTTTCAATTGATAGTATTTAAAAATATGACTGATTTGTGTGGGTTAGTCTTATGTCCAGCAATATTTTTGGACACACTTGTTAATGTTAGTAGGACACATGTTTAAAGGACTCTTTAGAATATTCTCAATAAATAGTCATATCTTTAAATAGAGATACTTTTATTTCTTCCTATATCATCTTCATTATTTTTTCTTTTCTTCTCTTGCCTTATTATGCAGGCTAAACCTTCAGTACTATGTTTCATATGAGTGGCAATAGCAGACATCCTTGCTTGTTTTTAGTGTAAGAAAAGATAGAGTTTTTCACCATTAAATATGCTGCCAACTATAGGTTTTGTTTAGTCTGTTGATATCATTAATTATACTGATTGATTACTGAATATTAAACCAACCTTGCAACTCCCAATCTCCACTTTATTGTGAGGTATATTTCTTTTTCGATAATGCTGGATCCTACACGCTCATATTATGTTGAAGATTTTTTTGCCAAAGCTTATGAGAGATATAGGTATGTAGTTTTTCTCTTTAAGAATGTGTCTGATTTTTATATTAGGGCATACTGACCTCATAAAATGAGTTAGAAATGTTTTCTTATTTTTTATGTCCTGGAACATACCATGCAGAATTCACATTGGTTCTTATTTAAATTTCAGTAGAATTTTCCAGTAAATTCTTCTAGGATTCAGAATATATGCATGTTAGATCATTTGCTACTGTAACATAGATCCCTGAGGCTCTATTTTCCCCCCAGTCTCTGTTGTTTAAACAGATCTAAACATCTCTGTTGTTTAGATAAGGTAAATTATATTATTATGCCAATTATATTGTCTGAAAATTCACTGACTTTTTTGAGACAGAATTTTATTTTTTCTTAGCCTGTTGAGTAAGACTCTGTCATACTTTGTTGCCCAAGCTGGAGTGCATGGCACAATCACAACTTACTGTAGCCTCAACTTCCCAGGCAGGTTCAAGTAATTCCACTACCTCAGTCTTCTAGGTAGCTGGGATTATAGGTGCATGCCACCATGCCTGGCTAATTTTTTGCATTGTTTGTGGAGATGGGGTTTTTGCCATCTTGCCCAGGCTGGTCTCAAACTCCTGGGCTCAAATTATCCACCTGCCTTGGCCTCCCAAACTATTGGGATTACAGGCGTGAGCCAACATACCCGGTCCAAATTCACTGATTCTATCTTCTGTTAGCTCCACTCTACTATTGAGCCAATCCAGTCAGTTGTTGCTTTTGATATTATTGCATTTTTTTGTTCTATAATTTCCACTTTGTTGTTTTTATAATTATAACTCATTTCTTTTTCGAATTGTTAAAATATTTTCATTTGCTTTAAGTGAATTTGATATTGCTTGTTGAAGTATGTTTTGATGGCTGCATTAAAATCCTTTTCAGGTAATTTCACCATCTGAGTCATAACAAGGTTGATATGTGTTTTAGTCAGGGTTTTCCAGAGAGACAGATCCCACTGAACATATATACAGTTGTCCATCACTATCTGCAGGGCATTGGTTCTAAAATCCAAAGATGCCCAAGTCCCTTATATTAAATGGCAGAGAAGAGTAAGCCTTCTGTATCTGCAGCTGTAGAACCTAAGGATATATAGGTCTTATTGTAAAGAGATATACATGAGAAGGAATTTATTAGAGGAATTGGCTCACTTGATTATGAAGGCTGATAATTCCCACAATAAGCCATCTGCAAGCTGGAGAACCAAAGAATTTTTAGTGTGGTCCAGTTCAAATCCAAAGACCTTAGAACCAAGGAAGCTGATGTTGGAGCTCTCTGAGGCTGATAGTTTGGGAGGTTGCTGGTACAAATCCCAGAGTCCAAAGGCTGGAGAACCTGAAGTTCTGATGTCCAAGAACTTGAGAAGAAAAACACCCAAGCTCAGGAAGAAAGAGTTCCAATTTATCTCTTTGTTACTTCTGGGACTCAGCTGATTGGATGATGCCCACTCACATTGTGGGCAATTCTTCCCACTCAGTCCACCCAATCAAAGTCCAGTCTCCATCAGAAATACTCTCACGAACCCAACTGGGACAGCACAACTACTCTAGCTAAATGCCAAACCACCTGGATTCTCTTTCAACAGAAATGAGATGGGCTCGGTGCCTACCGAAGCACTGAGAATAAGTGATGCTTTGTTAGCTATGTGAATATCCCTTAATCCAGCCAAGTTGACACCCAAAATAAATCATCGCAAGTTCACCCCTTGTCAACTTGGCACCATATGCATCTCTTTAAACCATACTTAATCTTGAAATAAAGGCAATAGCAAGGTTGCAGTTTCACCTAGCATGATGAAACTATATTGAATACAACAAAAATGCATTAATTTATTTCCCAGAAGAGGAAATAATGTTCTTGAGTGATGATTATTCTTCTCCAGAAATTCCATAACTTAAATACCATGACATAAAATTAGAAATATTTAAATATTGGTAGAACTCAACATATCTCTATGCACCAATGCAAGGAATAATAAAGAAAAAAAATGAAGGATATTTTCTTAATTTATGTATATGTACAAACATACATATTCCTAACAAAATAGGAAGAAAATACTCATGGCACTTGTTCCTATAAATGGTCACACGGTCATTGCTGGTATTTTTAACTACCTTCTAATATCCATTATGTATTCTGTCTCTTTTCAGCAAACACCTTAGTTAGTCACGATTCTTTACCTTCTGGCGAACTGACCCAAAGCTTTACTTACTTTCTTTCTTTTTTCCTCCCTTCTTTCCTTCCTTCCTTCCTTCCTTCCTTCCTTCCTTCCTTCCTTCCTTCCTTCCCTCCTTCCTTCCATTTCTGTCTTTCTTTCTTTTTCTTCCTTCCTTCCTTCCTTCCTT
>NW_012105032.1:536347-556666 GCF_000951045.1 Mandrillus leucophaeus
TTCTTTCTTTCTTTCTTTCTTTCTTTCTTTGTCTCACTCTGTCATCCAAGCTAGAGTGCAGTGGTGAGATCATAGCTCACTGCGGCATTAAACTTTTGGGTTCAAGCGGTCTTCCTGCCTCAGTCTCTTGAGTAGCTGCGACTACAGACACACAGAACCATGCTTGGTTAATTTTTTTTTATTTATTTTTATTTTTTGTAGAAATGGAGTATTGCTAGGTTACCCAGGATAGTCTCAAATTCCTGACCTCAAACGATCTTGTGCCTTGCCTTTCCAATGTGCTGGGATTACAGACATTAGTCACCAAGCTCAGCTCAAACCTTTATTTCTGAAGGGTCTAAGCCATTTGTAGTCCTGCTTGAATTGGGTTGTTGTAATTTCCCATTGACCTTAGTCACAGGACATGATAATACTAAGAGGTGTCTTAAGGGATCTACTGTTTTCCAAACATACTCTCCCTTACTTCTCCTCTGGAGTAGTAGTCCAATCTTATTCTTTGTAGATTGAATAAATCACTCCAGCCAACACCATTACTCCCTTGTAAACCTCTTGGTTTAGATGCATGAGGAGCCCAAAGTGGCCAGGTGGCAGTTTTAACTTCCAGTTTGATAGAATTACTGTTGTATCCCCTGGTGGAGGCATTCCTTCCTCTGGAACAAAGACCTCTATGCTAGCAGAGCATAAAGTCGCAGAAATAGTAAGCAATTAGTTTTCTAGCGGGTCACTAGGGGAATGATGGTGGTGCCATTCTATTTCCACTGCTTGATTCCTGAACCTGTGAATTCTGGCAATTGGGGGAAATAGTACCATTTAGTGAACTTTTATTCAGAACACGTAAAGTCTTCTAGAAGACCTTGCCCAGACCTGCAAAGTATTGCCACCTAGCTGGTGCTGTAAGGGAAGGCAAATTTTTATCCAAATTAAGCGTCTATTCCAGTAAGGACAAATCATTATCTTTTCCATGATGAAAGTTGTCCAATGTAATCAACCTGCCACCAGGTAGCTGGCTTAATACTCGGGGCAATGGTGCCACACTGGGGTCTCAGTGTTGGTGTCTGCTGCAGATAGATTGGACACTAGGTGATGACCACAGACAGGTCAGTCCTGATGATTGTAATTCTATATTGTTGGGCCCAGGCATAACCTCCATCTCAGCTAACATGCCGACTTTGTTCACAAGCCCATTGGACAATGGCAGTTGGTTAAAGAATAAGGATGATTGGATTTCACAAAATACGTCATTCTATCAACTTGATTATTCAATTCTTCCTCTGTTGAGGTCACCTTTTGGTGAGCATTTACATAGGACATAATTACCTTTAAGTTCCTTGCCCACTCGGAAAGGTCTACCTTTTCCGAAAATTTCTTTGTCACCAGTTTTCCATTCGTATTTCTTCCAAGTCCCTGATCATTCAACCAGACTTTCTGAGTTCCCCTTTCAGCAGAAGATGGATGTGCTCACTGCCTCCTGAAACATTTAGAATAGCTAATGCTTTGCCAGATATTTGGGGAAGCTTTAATTCAGTCCATTTAACACCCAAAGTAAATTATCATTGTATTTGTTGATTCGTTTCTCATTCAAGTTATGAATGCTCTGGTTCTAAGTAAAATAAACGTTTTTAAATTGTAGTATGGACATTTGAGATGTTATATTAGGGGACTCTGGATCTTATTTAAATGTCCTATTTTAGCAGGCAATTATCCTGTTCAAGTTTAGACCAAAGGTCTTCGCTCACTTTTGTGAGCTGCTATTCCAATGGCACTTTCTTTTTTGGAGCCCTTGAGGTGATATTTAGATCTACTTCATAAACGTGCTACTCAAAGTCCACGGAAAATATGGATGGAATCTTACATTGTAGTTTGATCTTCAACCTTTTGGCATGTTAAATCTGGTCAGTTTCACTTTTTTGTTTTTTTTAATTGTTTGTCCAGAAGGTCCGATGTTGGTTATTTGATATTAATGTCTGGAATTTGCTTCAAAATAAAAGGGTGTTCATTATATGAGAAATAAAATTGACCAGGAACTGATAATTGTTTAAGATCAAGAATAAATATGTTGATGTCTAGAATAGTATCCCATTTTTGTATATATTTGACATTTCTATGTGAATATGTTTAAAAGGTAATTATATTGAAGTTCTGTCTTAATAGTTAAATAGTCTATTTGTTTAAATTACAGAATAATATAGGGTTACATATTAAGATTGTTTAATTACTGATTCTCCTAAAATTAGTTTTCTAGAATTAAAATTTCCCTTGGATAACAAAAATAACAATCAACTTCTATCATCTTACAAAATACAATTGATTAAAATCCTCACAGATATTTGATAACATTTACATAGAAACTTTAACTACAAAATATATGAATTTGAATAAACAAATTATAATAAAGAATTTGATCTTATATGCAGTAGATCATCATTTATTTCAAATATTTGCTAGGATTACTGCAAATATCAGCCACATATAGATAAAATATACTTTTCAGCAGTAATAAATAAGGCATATCTATTTGTTCTGTCACATTAAGGAATTAATATGTTCTTATTAATAAAGTAATAACAAAATTCATTATATTTGCATATGGTAGACTGATAGCAAAAATTTCTCATACATTCCTCTATCCATGTCTTTTGAAATTTGACTTTGCAGTTTTCCCTGTCAAGGAATATAGTCTATTTCCCCGAGCCTTGCATATCAACTGACTTTGTGACTTATTTGTGGAACAGAATGCAATAGAAGGAAGTTGGGTAAATTCTAAACCTAGAACTTAACAGTCTTTCCTTGTTTCCTCTATCTTGAAACTCTGCCACCTTGAGGAGAAGCCCAGGCTAGCCTGCTGGAGGGGGATTGATTATATAAAGGAAATTCAATATAGCAGAGCCGACATCCTGCAGACTTCTATGGGAACAGATGCCTAGATGAACCACAGCTGACAACAGAGTCATGAAAAAGCCAAAAGGATCACCTGTTAAGTCCATTTGAAAATCATGATCTACAGAAAGGTGAGTTAAATAAATTAATTTTGGCTATTGAGTGTAGAAGTAGTTGTTATGCAATGCTGTTTAACTGATGAAAGATCTAAAAATTATAAAGGCTTAAAAATTTCTCTAAAATTTACTTCTTATATTTGATTACTCAGAGTCACAAATGTTAATAAAACCTTTAATACTAATACAAGTAGTTGTTTATATTTTTCAAACTTAACCATATCTTGGTGAGTCTCTACAAAGTAAAATATATATAAAATTACCACCAAGATAAGAAAGAAGAAAAAGAAAGAGGTACAAAAAGAGAAAAAAATATTAATTTATTTTGACTGCTCAAGTAAATTACCATAAACTTAGCAGCTTAAAACCACACAGTCTCACCAGCCTAACATCAAAATATTAGCAAGGCTGTGTACCTTGCCAGCTGCCAGCCAGGGGTTGCTCTCAACTTATACAGGCCACCCACATTCCTTGAATAATGGACGCCTTCATCTTCAAAGTCTGCAATGGTGTATAGAATTCTTCTTATGCTTCATCTCTGCTGACTTCCTGTATTAACTCTCACTCTTCAACCAGAAGCGTTCTCCATTTTTAAGGACCCTTGTGATTACATTAGTCCAGTGAAATATTCTAATATCTCATCTCAAAGTTCTTAACTTAATCACTTTGCGAGATCATTTTTTGCTATATAAGGTAACATATTCACACATTCCAGGACTACAAGAATGTGTAGTACACATTTGAGAACATCTTGAGGGCAGACATTATTTTGCTTACCGCAGAGCCTAAATTAATATTTATTAAACATCAACTTTGTACAGGGCATCGTGCCACATGTTTTCATCCATTATCTCTTATACCTTTTACAGCAAACTCGCAAAGTACATATTATTATCTGTACTTTTAAAGAGGATGAAAATTAGACCTATTAAAGTAAGCAACTTGTCTAAGCTCACAAAGTTACTATCAAGTCACGGTTTGGATTAGTTAAGTTTCTGTGAATTTGAAGCTATACAGCACTCTTTCAAAAAAGCAAAAGGAACAAATATTGATTAATAGATAAAATGAACAAAAGGAAGAGAAAACGAAGAGTCAAAAATAAAGGAGAGAGTAAATAGAGAAGAAAACAAAGTGGGTAAATCTGTTTGGGTATTTATATAGTCTGAAAGCAGGATAGTTCTGACAAGTGGGAGCTGGAAAAGCCTGATTAGGGTAGATGAATCCCCTTGAGAGCAATATTCATGCACAATAATTTCTTCACTGCAGTGATTTTTGTTTTTTATTGCAAATATATTTTTTCTTACTATTTTTATTCTTCAATGCAAGCCTCTAATTTTGAAAGAAGTGCTTTTCTTCAGCAACAAAGGGAGTAGAGGAGTGGTTTCCTTACTTTTTCAACAAATTTTATAAGGTTACGCTGTCATGAAGCACAAGTTAAGAAAGTCTAAAGACACAATGTTGCATTTCTTTTAAAATAATTGAAAATTATTAAATTTTTTAAGGCATGTTTTGTTTGAATGTCTTGTCTTGGTTAGATAACTGTACATCACTAAAGTAGAACAGTACTTTAAGAAGCAATTTCTGTTTAGGAGTAGAAGTTGAAAGTGGTATATTAATCTGATGAGCTTAAGCAGCAAAAATAGACTATATACATAAGAATATGAGCTGATTTACTGTAAGGGACATGACTAACCCAGGGTCCATCTGTAGGGCTTCCACTGGTGCTGAATACACTAGTCAGGCCTTCATTGCTGCTTTCCCCAATGCTTGGACTTTTGAGGGCTTGCCAGGCATCTGCCGTTGTGATTGGACAATAATCTTCATTTGATTCAATTTTTCTTCCCTTTTGGTCAACTGTACTAACACCACAGCAGCCTCCACGAGAGAGACAAATTAGCCAGTCACATTGACATATGCCAGCATAATTGGGATGCCAAAAGCAATTCTAACTGCAGTAATAACTGAGGATGCAATCACTGAAAAAGTCATTCTTCCTGGGATAGCCAAATTTCTCTTGTGTTGGTTTGCTTTCCTTTATCCACACAGTGAATCTTCCTGTCAACATAAACAGGAATTCTGATGACCATTTCAGGAATAGCAATGGTAGCAATGAATGATATCCCCACCGGAGCTCCAATTAATGTGCACAGCTGCCAAGTAATTTTCTTACAGCATCTTGCCCCAGAATCTGAAGCCTGAGCATTTTTGAAAATATGACAGAAATCTTTATTAAAATGTTTCCTTCAGTAATATGTTACCACATACATAATATACACACATACATATGTACACTCTTTGACATACCTCAAAGATTGCTACCATTAGTTTAACCAATAAATTAAAACTAAAAAAAAAAAAGGAGTGGGAGAAAGGAGAGAGAATCAGGGCAAAATTTTGATGTTTTATCTAGTAAGAAATTGCAAATATCTCAGAATTTCTCTGAGGGAAACCTATAACCAAAGAATCTTTGAAATAAAATACATAAATTTTCACTCATCTCACAAAAAAAAAAAAAAAAAAAAAAAAAAAAAAAAAAAAGTCTAAAAGATGCAGTCACAACAATTGTGCTTCTCAGAACATTTATTCAATTTCAAATTCTGGCTTCTTCATCTTTTGTCTTTAAGACAGACTGCCCCTCGGCTGGGGCAGAGAAGTTCATATGGACACCTGGGCCCAGTGCACCCTTGGGCTCTAGAGGTCAAGGGGAAAGCTGCAATATGATAGCGAGGGAAGTCATAGTCATCTGAAGTGATGTCTGGCACATCATCTCACTGCATATCATCACTCTCCAGACCACTCTGGATGATCTTGGGCTAGGCTAAGCTGATGTATGAAAGTTTGATGACCAGATAATCTTTCTGTTCACAGCTTTGGTGTTTGTAGAAAAGTCCTCTTCACTGCCTCCATCTCCACCACTATCATTATATTCTTCATTCTCTGTCATCTGAGCATGAGTGTGGAATGAATCCTCTATACTTCTTTCACCCACCACCTGACAGTAACTTGGTTTGGCATCACTCAGATTTCCAAATTATTGCATTCCCTGTCCTGATTATGAAAATAGTCATAGCAAAAGTGCTTGGGCTGTCATTGATTCCACCAAGACTGCTTGTGTCTTTGAAAACAATTTCATTTTGGATATTGACTTGGACTTCTATCCTGCTGCATTTTCCCTTGATATTGTAAAGAATGTCACCATTCAGTATTCTCCATGGGAGAGCTGTGAAGCTTGCTTTATAATAAAAGAGAATGATATTATGTAGTGATAAAGGAATCAATTCATCAAAAGTATAGAAAAATTGTAAATATATATGCACTCCAACTTTGGAACACCTAAATATATATAGTAAATATTAATAAACATGAAGAGAGAGACAGACTATAATGCAATAATAACAGGGAATGTCAATACCCCATTTTCAACAAGGGACAGATCACAGAAATCAATAAAGAAACAACAGACTTGGACTATACTTTAGGTCAAATGAACTTAAAAGACATATACGAAACTTTCTATCCAAGAGCAGCAGAATACACATTTTTCTAAAGCACACATGGAATATTCTTCAGGATAGGTCATATGTGAGGCCTCAAAACAAGTCTTCCTAGGTTTAAGAAGATTGAAATTATATTAAGTATATTTTCCTATGACAATGGTATAAAACTAGAAATCAATAATAGGAGAAACATGAGAAATTCTCAAATATGTGGAAATTAAACTACATTCTTCTAACTAACCAATGGATGTAAAAATAAATTAAAAGGAAATCTAAATAATATATTCAGACAAGTGGAAATGGAAATACAACATACCAAAATATATAGGACTCAGCAAAAGCAGTTCTAAGAAGGAAGTTTATAATAGTAAGTGCCTACTTCAAAGAAAAAGAAAGATCCCAAATAAACCAGCTTGCATTAGATATCAAGAAACTAGAAAAAGAAGACCCAACCAAGTGCAAATTTAGTTAAAGGAAGAAAATAATATAGCTCAGAACAGAAATGAATGGCATAGAGACTAAAACTTTAATAGGAAAAATCAATAAAACTGAGTTGGGTTAGGAAAAGATAAACAAAATTGACAAACCTTTAAATGGATTAGCTAGGAAAAAAGGAACAAAAGAATATAAATAAAATTAGAAATGAAATAGTTGACATTACAACGGATATACCACAGAAATACAAAGGAGCATAAGACATTATGAATAATTATACACCAACAAATATGATAATCTAGAAGAAATAGATAAGTAATTAGAAACATAAAACCAAGCGTAAATCATGAAGAAATAGACAATCTGAACAGATCAGAAATGAGTAAGGAGATGAATTAGTAATAAAAATTTTCCTAACAAACAAAAGTACAGGATTTGATATATTTACTGGTAAATACTACCAAACATTTAAATAAGACTTATTGTCAATCATTCTCCAACTTTTCCAAAAAAAATGAAAAATAGGAAACACTTACAAACTTATTTTATGAGGCCAGAATTACTCTATAACAAAAGTCAGACAAGAAGAGAACAATAAGAAATTAACAAGAAGAGATATTAAAATAAAAGAATAATACAGCCCAGTAATTCAGATGCAATAATCCTCAACTAAACACTGAAGAACTAAATTCAACAGCACATTAAAAGGATAATACATCACAATGAAGTGAGATTTATCCCTGAAATACAAGGATGGTTAAAAAAAAACAAATCAATAAATGTGATATGCCACCTTAACAGAATGAAGGACAAAAACATAATCATTTCAATAGATGCAGAAAAAAATCAAATTTCAACACCTCTTCATAATAAAAACTCTTAATGATTTAGGTACAGAAGGAATATACATCAATAAGGGACATATATGAAAAGCACACAAGTTCATATCAGACTCAATGGTAAAAAATTGCAAGCTTTCTAAGATGAGGAAAAAGACAAGGATTCCCCTTCTTGTGATAAGTATTCAACATTGTGCTGGTAGTCTTAGAATCATCAAGAGAGAGAAATAAACAAAATTCAAATTGGAAAAGAAGATGTTATGATCTTATGTCTAGAAAACCCTAGACACTCACCAAAAAGCTGTTAGATGTAATAAACAATTTCAGCAAAGTTGCAGGAAACAAAATCACTGTACAGAAATCAGTAACATCTTTATTCCCTGAAAACAAACTCCATGAAAAAAAGTCAAGATAACAATTCCATTTATAATAGCAAAAAGTAATAAAATAAAATACATAAAAATAAAGTTAGCAAATAAAGTGAAAGCGCCATACACTGAAAACTATAAAACATTGATGAAAGAAATTAAAGAAGACACAAATAAATGGAAATATATAGGATGTTCACAGATTAGAAGAATTGATATTTGGGGCTTTGCTCCAAATTAAGCTTTGGCTTAAGTGAATGTCATACCTAGCTTGATCTTCTGTCAGACCAATCAAACTTTCTCCACACAAGCAATAAGGCTGTTTTGCTTCCTTATCATTTGTGTGTTCACTGGAGTAGCACTTTCAATTTCCCTCAAGAACTTTTCCTTTGCATTCTCAACTTGGTTGACTGTTTGGCATAAGAGACCTAGCTTTTGACATCCCTTCCTCACTAACTTACTTATTTTTAGCTTTTGATTTAAAGTGAGATATGTGCAAATCTTCCTTTAAGTTGAACACTGAGTCATCATTGTAGGGTTATTAATTGGTCTAATTTCAATATTGTGGTGTCTCAGGGAGTGGGGAGGCCTTAGGAGAGGAAGAAACACAGGGGAACAGCCAGTAGGTGAAGCAGTCAAAACACACATTTGTAGATTAAGTTTGCCATCCTATATGGGTGTGGTTTGTAGTGCCCCAAAACAGTTACAATAGTAACACCAAAGATCACTGATCACATATCACCATAACAGATAGAGTAATAATTTAGAAGTTTGAAATTCTGTGAACATGTACAAAATGTGATAGATAAAAAGTGAGATCATACTGTTGGAAAAATGGTGCCAATAGACTTACTCAACACAGGGTTGCAACAAACCTTTATTTTCTAAAAAGCACAATATCTGAAAAGTTCAATAAAGTAAAGCACAATAAAATGAGGTATGTCTGTATTCTAAGAAATAATGCCTAACAATTCCAAAATTTGGTGAAAGAGATAAACCTCCATATTCAGTAATCTGAGCAAACCCCAAACAAATATTCCAGCCAAGACTCATCATACTTAAACACCTGAAAGCTAAAGGCAAAAAAAAAAAAAAAAAAAGGTCTTGAAAGCATCCAAAGAGAGAAATTTTTTTCAGGATTTGTGTTACCTAAAATATTAAGGACACAGATTAGGACAGAAATAGGTAAGAGAAAAATGAGAAATAGGTGAACATAAAAAAGAGAACAGCATTACTAAGATTTCAAAGTTCAAACAGTACTTCAGAGACCAGAAATTTACAATGGTTCAGGAAAAAAACAAACAAACAAAAGGAACGAATACTTAGGGAAACCATTAACACATGGTCAAACCAAACCATAAAGACTAATATATTTGAATAAATAAGATTAATTACTTTGACCCTAATAGCTCCAGCAATCTTGAGCAAGAAGAACAAAGCTAATGGCATTATACTTCTTAATTTTAAATTATATTACAAAGCTATAGTGAGCCTAATAGCATAATTTTCACATAAAAAAACAGATACATAGACCAACAGAACACAACAGAAAGACCAGAAATAAACCCACACATATACAGTCAACTAATCCTCAACGAAGGTGTCAAAAATTCATAATGGAAACAGGATAGAAGTTTCAGTAAATGGTGTTGAGAAAATGACATCCACATGCAAAACAATGAAATTGAATTCTTATCTTACACCATGCACAAAAATTAACTCAAAATAGATTGTTGTCTAAACGTTAAGACCTGAAACTAAATCTCCTAAAAGAAAACACAGGGGAAAAGTTTCATAACATTAATCCTGGCAATCTTTGGGATATCACACCAAAAGTAAAGGCAACAAAAGCAAAAATAATCAAATGTGACTATATATGCACAGCAAAGGAAACACTTAACAAAATGAAAAGGCAACCTTCAGAATAGAAGAAATATTTGCAAATTATGTATCTGATAAGAGATTAAGATCCAAAACATGTAAGAAGCCGTTATGACTGAATAGCAAACAAGAAATAACCCGATTTTGAAAAATAACCATAGAATCTAAATAGACATTTCTCCAAGAAAGACATACAAATTGTCAATAGTATTTGAAGAAGTGATCAAACGCCATTAATCATTAGAAAATGTAAATGAAAATTATAATGAGATATCACCACCTGCTTATTAGGATGACTATTATCAAAAAGTCAAAAGATAGCAAGCATTGAAGAGGATGTGAAGAAAAGGGAAACTTTATGTATTGCTGGTGAGATTGTACATTGGTATAGACATTACGGAAAATGGCATAGAAGTTTCCCTAAAACTTAAAAAAAGAACTCTCATATTATCCAGCAATCACGCTTCTGGGGGTTAGGTTTTGAAGGGAAGGTGAGGCTTAAAGAAAGACACACACACAGAAAGAGTGTGGCTTGGCAGCAAATGCAGGCTTTATGGTCAGCATAAAACCTACAGAAGTGGGGGACCAGCCTAATGACAGTGCCCACCGCTGGGGTAATTTCTAGGTATGGGCAGGAGGGGTCTGGGCAGTATGGCTTGCTGCTCGGCAGGATACTAATAAGATGTTCCCATGATGGGGTGGTTCTGGCCCTTGTACCGGCAGAATGTGGTGCTCCTTGTATTTTCTCCCAGCGGAATATGATAAGAGGCAGGCTGTTTCTTCATTTGTGCCTTTGTCCACCTTGTGGGCAGGTGGTTAGGCAGGATGTTTCTCATGGCCCGAACCCCAGTGAAATGTTTCACTTTGACCAAGGCCTGCTACATAATGGGGAGCTTACAAAATGGTGCAGTTTGGACTAACATTCTTGCTTTTTATTTTAATATAAAAGAAAGTGGGGGCATTTTTGGTTATCTGGCTGTTTCCTGCTGAATAAGGGCACTGTAATCAGGGTTTGGGTTTTGAAGTAGTGGGTATCTGACTTCAGAGTTGTTTTCCTGGAGGTGCTGGAACCAGACTTGGAGGAGGAGAAAGATGGTATCAATTGTTTTTGGGTGGCTGCCTAGACAAGGGAGTTCAGCCTTGGGGAGACAAAACAGAATATGAAGGAGATTATACATGGACCAATTGTTATTATTATGAAGAAGAAAATCAGGGACCCTAAGAAAAGGGGATTCACTGCCACCAAGAGTCAGTGTCGTGATGTTGGATTTCTGCAGCCCTGTCATGGAGTCTTTGGGCTGTGCAGTTAACAATGCCAGATTCATTAACCTAAGAACATATTCTCCATGGAGATATATATATGTGCCCCCCCCACCCCACTTCTCAGCAGATAGCAGGTTTAGGGCCCTTTGGTTTTGGAAGATGACTCCCGCAAGGAAATTGATCTGCTTTAGAGTCTCGTAATGGAATTATACATGTCCTCTGGGGTATTATAGAGGACTATAGATATTTTTTATATAGGGCAGTTGAGGTTGATATATTTGCTATTCTGGTAGCAAGTACAGCGGAGATGTGTATTCCTGTTTCCAGAGGAATGAGATGTAGAACCCACATAGTGCATGGGGAGAAAGATGAGACAGAAGTTACTGAAGGAACCTGGATGGTCTGGTTGTTTGACAAAATGTTAATGTTTGCAGATTGACAAACCAGGGTGCACATTCCTGACCCACCTGCCACTAGGCAAGATAAGAGTTTGTGTCACACAGAAAAGACTGGAGGTTGACAGGCAGAAGTTGTAAGTGAAGGTAGCAAGCCATGAGAAGGTAGGGGTTGAATTCTGGAAAAAGATTGTGTCCCAACCTTTTTGTTTTTTCTAGGTTGAATAGCTGTTAACAAGGGTAGCCCCTATGAGAGCCTCATAGGGAATGTTGGTGGGGAAAGAGGTGAAGGCTGTTTGGCTTTGTAGAGAGAGAGATAAAAGAGCTCTTGTTAACAAATAACCATTGCAGTCCTAGTAGGGCAGAAGGATGTATGCTGTAGTTGAGGGAATTGTTTGCGCATTTCTTCCAGAGAGTGTTCATGAGTTGGATACATGGAGAGCAGCTGCAGCAGAGAGGGGAGAGATTGGTAAGGGGGGTTTTATGGAATCCGACTGTAACATGTTTAACTTAGAGGCCATGAGGCAAGGGAGGGTGACAGCCCTGTGCGTGATGATGTGGGTGGATTTGGGGGAAAGATGTTTAGCAGAGCAAGATTATAAACAGGTTTTGGGAATGGATTGGCTGAGGAGGTGAGATTCAGATTTATTTTTGGACCAGATTTATGCAGTTAGGTTAACAAGAAGGGCTGTGAACTACTGGATTTGTGTAGACAACAAATTTAACAGTTGGAAGAAAGAAGGGAGTGTGACTGATTTAAGAGGGGATGTGTGAGGCTGTCAAAGGGGGCCCAATGCCAGAGGTTGGGAGCGGGGACTTACAGTATCCCACAGACAAAGAGGACAAAAGGAGAAAAAGGAGATTTGAGTAGGAGTGAAATTTTGGACGGTGCCCTGCAGCCATAGCTCCCAGTTTATTGTGAGAAATTGGAGTGGACTCTCCAGGGACATGGACCAGGAAAGATCTGAAACAATGTATGAGATAATAGATTTGAAATTAGAGGCAGAGAGTGTTATGAGCCAAGGCCTTCTGGATTGGCAACTTCTGGAATTTTTGTTAAGCTCAGCAAGGTTGGTCCTGTGAGGGAAGGAGAACAATTTGGGTGTGGGGAAGGAAATTTCTGGTTGTGGATCTGGTTTTCTTTTTAGTTTGGAATGGTGTATCCAGTGTGGAAGGAGTGTTAGCTTTGCTGTTGTGGGATTAGCTAGGTTAACCTGGTGAGGACCCGTCCACTTAGGTTGGAGAGGGGAGGAGGAAGAGTATGCGATCCAGACCCAGTGCCCTGGTTGTAGGGACAAGGAGGGGTGTTTTGAGGATAGACTTTCAGGTTAGGGCAAGTAAACATTTGCATACTGTCTTATTAGATGTTCAGTGAAGTGTAGTGCTGGTCAAATATCCGGTATAGAAGGGGAAGAAGAGACAGGGAGATTCTGGAGGATAAAGGAGTGTTTGTACATGCGTTTAAATGGGCTTAGGCTGAGGGGTTTTTGGGGAATGACTTGCAAAGGCATGAGGGCCAATAGGATAAGTGAAGTCCAGGCCATTTTAACCTCTAGGGAATCTGGTTAGTTGTTGTTTCAAAAGGGCATTGGTCCATTTAACTTTTCCCGAAGGTTGGGGGCAATAAGGAATATGGAACACTATTTAATGTTGAGAGTCTTTGCCAGCTGTTGGTTAACCTGTGAAACAAATGTTGGCCTACTGGAAGAGGGGAGTTTAAACTGGGAGATAATATGGATGAGGAGAATAGGAGTGACAGTGTGTGCCATTTTGGTAGTGTTAGGAAAAGTTTCTATCCATCCAGGGAATGTATCCATTATTGTCAGAAGGTATCAGACTCGTTTTACAGGGGGCATGTGTGTGAAGTTGATTTCCTAGTCCTGCCCTGGCAGGTGTCCTTGAGCTTGGTGTGTGGGGAAAGGAGGTGATTTGATACCTTCCTGAGGAGAAGTCTGAGTGCAAAGGGAACATGCCTTAGTAATATTTTGGTGATTGGCGGTCATGGTGGGAGAATATATATAAGTTTTTGAAAGCTGGAGTAGGGGGCAGTAAACCACATGGAAATGGTTGTGCACATATGAAAGTACAGAAGGTTTCTGGGAATTGGGCAAGACAACTTGTCATTGAAGTGGAATCATTTTTTTCCTGAGCAACACCAGCCTGGCAAATGAGGTTTGTTGCTCCTGGGTATATAGAGGGTGTATGATGGGAAAAATGGGCACTAATAATGGGGTTTTAAGGATTGCCTGCTGGGCTGCCGAATTTGCTATAAAGTTTCCCTTGGTTATGGCATCTGTAGCCTTTTGGTGTTCCTTACAATGGAAAATGGCAGCCTGTAGTGGTAGTTTAGCCGCCTCCAGCAACTTATGTATGAGTTTGTTATTTCCTATGGGGGTAACTTTTGTGGTTACAAAACCCCTTTCCTGCCAGATTAAGATATGAGAGTGTAGCATGTGATATGCATATTTCGAATTGGTGTAAATGTTAAGCCTTTTTCCTTTGCTGGGGTTAGGGCCTTGGTTAGGGCAACTAGCTCCACCTGTGAGAGGTAGTATGGGGTGGGAGAGCATTGGATTTTATGAGTGAGAGAGCTCAGAGTTGGAGGTGTTTACAGGGAGCGGGGCGGCTGAGTTGAGAGCTTTACATCTCTGGAAGGTAATTAGAGGGTTTCCTATGAATAAGGCGTGGACCTGCTGTAAGCGGGACGGTGGGAGGCATAGAAAGCATTGATGGCTCATGAGTTCCTGTAAGTTATGGGAAGATGCAATAGTATTGTGTTGGTAGAGAGTGAGTTTCTGTGCCTCTGAGGCAAGCAATGTGGTCACACCCAAGATTTTAAGCGGGGCGGCCAGCCTTGGATGACGTAGTTCAGTTGTTTTGAGAGGTACGCGGTGGCTTGTGGGACACTGCTGTATGTTTGGCAAAGTAGTCCAAGAACAAGGTCTTAGAATATACACACAGAGTAAGGGCTTGGTGGGGTTGGGCAGTTCCATTGCTGGGGCCATAAAAAGGTCATTTTTTAAATTTTGTTGAAGTGGGAGTTGATGGGGCAAGCTGAATCAAGGGGTTTTACAATGGGTCTATGTGAGGCTGCGTAGAGTAGCTTGGCCAGCATGTTGAAATTGGGAATCCACAGCCAGAAGTATCCCACAAGGCCCAAGAAGGAAAGAAAGTGCTTCTTTGTGTGGGGAAGGGGCATGCCCCAAAACAGCTCCTTTTGTTGGGTTGGGATGGCCCAGAAATTAGGGGTTAGGACAAGTCCAACATAAGTGACCTGGGTTTGGGTTACCTGAACTTTTGTGGGTGAGACCCATATCCTCAACTATGGAAGAAGTTTAAAAGCTGAGTGGTGTATTGGGTGGACAAGTTAAGGGAGGGGCTACAGAGAAGGAGGTTATTGATGTATTGGAGGAGGGTGCTAGGGTCAAGGGGAAGTTTAGCTAGGTCCTTGGTGAGGGCCTGTCTGAATAGGTGGGGACTATCCTGGAAACCTTGTGGGAGTGCAGTCCATATTAGTTGGGTGGACATGTGAGTATAAGGATTTGACCAAGTGAAAGCAAAAAGGCTTCGGGTGCCAGATTTAAGGGAATAGTGAAAAAGGTGTTCTTCAGTTCCAGTACAGAGAAGTGTGTGATAGATGGAGAAATACGGGAGAGTAAATATATGGGTTGGGGACAGCCAGATGAATTGGCACCACCACCTGGTTAACAACTCAGAGATCCTGGACCAAGCAGTAGGAATCATCTGTCTTTTTGACAGTCAAGATAGGGATGCTGTGAGGAGAGTTGACAGGCTTGAGAATTTGAGCTTGTAAAAGTTTACAGATGATAGGTTTAAGGCCCCAGGGGCTGGCTGGTTTAAGGGAATATTGAGATTGATGGAAAAAAAAAAAAAAAAAGGAAGGCTTTTGGAGGGTTATTTTGACTGGAATGTGATATGTGGCTATGGTGGGTTTAGAAACATTTTACACTTCAGGGTTAACAGAAGCTAACAGGGCAGATAATGAGGATGAGGGGGAGGAGAGGGAAGCATCTGCCTGGCAGAGTAAAATAAAAAAGGTAGAATTGCAGGAGGCAAATTGTACGTAGGCTTGTAATTTACTTAGTATGTCTCACCCCCAAGATAGGGGAAGGGCACTGAGGGATAACCAGGAAGGAGTAGGTGAAGGGGGTGTTGAATAAATTGCATTATAGAGCACCAGTCTGTTTGTGCCTAGAGGAGATTCCATTGACTCCAACAATAGAGATAGAAGAACTGAGGAGGGGTCCAGAATATTCTGGTAAAACTGAGTAACTAGCCCCCATATCCAATAGGAAAGACATGGCCTTACCAGTGATTGACAGCGTTACCCTGGGTTCCGAGGTGGTGATGGCAGTGGGGGCAGTGCAGTCCAGGCCCCAGCATTCTTCAGTTAGAGGTGGTGAAGCGGGATGACGAGTTTTGCAGAGCATTGTCCGACTTCCAGTGTTCCTTGATGCCATAGATGGGCTAAGGTTTTGAGAGTGGCCTGAGATTAGAGCAGGATTTTGCCCAGTGACCCTGTTGGCTGCACTTCAAACAGGTTTCTGGCAGAGTTTGTTACAAGGTTCAGGATTTCTGTATGCATTGGGAACCCTGTTGTTTGGCGGCTGCCAGTGTTTGGTATTTAGACTGGTCTGTTTTAAGCTTTTGGGTTTTCGGTTTTTCCTCTCTATAGATAAAGACCTTAAAGGCCACTTTGATTAAGTCTCTTTGGGAGATTTGCAGATCATCCTCCCGTTATTTATTTATTTATTTATTTACCTATAATTTGATGTTTGGGGCTGACTGGGAAATGAAGTGAAAATGAAGATCGATTCTGCCCTTATTGATATTAGGGTGTGAAGTGGTATATTTAGTTATGGCCTCTGAAAGATGGGAAAGGAAAAGAGCAGGAATGACTTTATTTATGCCAGCTAGGAGGCATGATATCATATGGCTTTGTTTCTGTGTGTCTGCAAAAGTTGCTTGATAATCCCAACTGGGATCAGTTCTAGGGGCAACTAGTGTCCTTATTGGGTTAAGGGCAGCATCTTGTTGGTGGAAAGTGTTTGCATGGACCTGGGAGGCCATCCAGACGTGTTCCCTGTTTTCCGGGGTGAGGGTGGATGACAGGATGACATATATGTCATGCCAGGTAAGGTTATAAGATTGAGTGAAAAGCAGAAATTCTTTTCGGGAAGAGGTGGGATCCGTGGAAAAGAAGTCTACTCTCTTTTCAAGCTGGGAGAGGTTGGCTAGGGAGAAGGGAACATAAATTCAGATTATGCTTTCCTCCCTGCCACCTCCCAATAAAGGAAAACTTTGGAGGGCCTTTGAGCTTGTGCCTGTTTTTTGTCAGAAGGGGGTTGGGCATGAGACATGGTTTGTTGGCAGGGTTGAAATTAGAGGAGGAAGGCATATCCGGAGGAGGAAGCATTTCTGTGGGTTTTTTTGTCGAAGAGGGGGATTTGAAAAGGTGAACAGAATTAGTAGAGATAGAGAACCATGAACAGAGGTAAGCATAGCATTTCGGATCATTTACCATTGCGCTGGAGGAAGTTTTTTTAGATTTTGTTGAATTTAGAATTTTTTTTTTTTTTTTTTTTTTTTTTTTTTTTTTTTTTTTTTTTTTTTTTTGGCTAGTGATTATTATTGTCTAATTTACACTGGGGCTAGGCAACATTACAGAGGAAAAGTACAGAGGAAAGCAAGGCATTTGGTTTTAACGGAGTCCACCAAGTCCTGGGCTTGGAGAATTCAGATGAGATACTAAGAGGAGTAAATAAGGCGTTCAGTTTTAATGGAATCCTCTAAGCCCTGGGCTTGGAGGTTCCAGATGAGACATTCGAGCGAGTAGTGTCTCCAGGAAGTTTTGAAGAGCCTTGCCCCATACTGGTGACTGGAAGGGTGAGAAATTTAGAGGAGGGGAGTGAGTACCCCGATTCCTCCCCGGATAAGGGACATAGGAGAGCCAGGGCATTCCTACAGCTCTTTGCTGTCCCCTGGCGGCCAGAGTGGCCAGAGCAGCTGGAGCGGCAAGCGTTCTGAGGTGGGTGAGCTGCAGTCGCCTGATGACCGGGGAGACTTCTCACCCAGTGCTGGGATTTTCTGGAACCGGAAGAAACAGAGAGGAATTCGGAAAGGAGGAAAGGGAAACTTATCCACTAATTGGAGACCAGTGTTGGATGTGATGTCCAACAATGGGATCCATCCTTGGTGGAGCCGCTTGGAAAGCGGGAGAAAGAAAAAGAGGAGGGAGAGTTTGACCAGGATCTGGAGGTTAGCCCAGGGCCTGAGAAGAAGAGAGAATAAGGCGAATGGGGTTGGGAACAGGAAGTCCACTCTGGATCAGGAAGCAGGCCCTGGTCTAGTTTTTGCTGCTTGCTACTTTCCAGGTTACAAGAGAAGACTTACACGTTAAAACCCAATCCTCATACCTGGTTTCAGCACCAAAATATTAGGGTTTGAAGGGAAGATGAGGGTTAAAGAAAGACACACACACAGAAAGAACTTGACAGCAAATGCAGACTTTATGTCCAGGATAAAACCTACAGAAGCGGGGGAACCAGCCTATGCCAGTGCCCACTGCTGCTTACAGGCTGGGGTAATTTCTAGGTATGGGCAGGAGGGGACTGAACAGTATGACTTGCTGTCTGGAAGGATATTGGTAAGATGTCCCCATGATGAGGTGGTTCTGGCCCTTGTTCCGGCAGAATGTGGTGCTCCTTGTACTTTCTCCCAGCAGAATATGATAAGAGGCAGGCTGTTGCTTCAGTTGGGACTTTGTCCGCCTGTGGTCAGGTGGTTTATCATGGCCCATGAACTCCCATGAATTGTTTCACTTTGACCAAGGTCTGCAAAATAGCAGGGAGCTTACAAAATGGTGCGGTTTGGACTAACATTGGGCATATATCCAAAGGACATAAAATCAGTATGTCAAAGAGATATCTGTACACCTATGTTCCTTGGAACATTATTCTCAATAGCCAAGATGTGGAAACCACCTAAGTGTTCATCAACTGATGAATAAATAAAGAAAATGTGGCACGCATACACACACACACTTGCATTATTATCATATATATTAATATAACAACATATTAGCTACAGTAATCATGCTGTAAAATAGATCCTCAAAACCTATTCATCTTACAACTGAAAGTTTGTGCACTTTGATCAATATCCCCTCATTTTCTCCACACCATATATATAGAATATTATTCAGCCATAAAAAAGAATAAAATCCTGTCGTTTGTGACAATATGGATGAACCTGGAGGGCATAATGCTAGTGAAATAAGCCAGTCACAGAAAGCAAATACTGCATGATCTCAGTTATGAGTAGAATCTTACCAACTCAAACTCATAAAAATAGACAGTACAAGGGTAGTTACTGGGGGTTGGGAGGTGGGGGAAATGGGGAGATGTTGATCAAATTGCACAAATTTTCAGTCATAAGATGATTAAGTTCTAAGGATTTATTGTACAACATGTTGATTACAGTTGTTAATAGTGTACTATATCCTTGAAATTTGCCAAGAGATAAGTATTTTCACCACACACACAAAAGGCATCCATGTGAATTAATGGGTATATTAATTAGCTTGTGTATAGCAATCAATTCACAACGTATTGTGAATACCAAAATATCAAGTTGCAAATCTTAAATATATGCAACTTTTATTTGTCAATTACACCTCAATTAAGGTGGAAAAAAATAAAAATAAAAGGCTAAATCTTTTGAGAAAAGTGCCTGAATCCTCTGGTTGCCTACAATTATTTCAAAGTTTTGGTCTTTTGGTTTTAAAAGAACCCCTGATTTTCTAAGCTTGATAAACACGACTCCAGATGCCAAATTCGTTTTTATTTGCTCAGGAATTAGTAATTCTCTTTAGAGAAATAAATGTGAAAGAGACTTCTATAATTGGTTATCACTTAATGTTATTTTAATCTATCTTGAGCAAATCTTTCTTTATTGTAAAAGGAAAATTTGTTATAGTACAACAAAGTGGCTCCCAAATACTCTTAGTGATGAAAGCTTTACCAGGGCAAAATGAGAAAAATAACACCGATACCTAAAAGGACACACATTTTTAGGTTAACTAGCTTTAGCTTGAATCCTGGGTCCATCACTTTTCAGTGGTATAGTATCACCTAATGCCTAGTAATAGCATAATCAATGTTGATAATCATATGTACATAATTATATATTATATATATACTCACCATTGTGATTTTTGTTGTTTATTATTATTCTATGAAAATTTTTGTGCACAGATGTTAAGAGTGCAGGCTCTGTACTCTGTCTGGCTTTGAGTACCAATTCTGCCACATGTAAGCTTTGTGATCTTGAGGAAGACACTCAACATCCTTGAGCCTCTGTTTGTTTTTCCATAAAATGTTGATCATAATCATAAGACTTCATACAGTAATAGTAAGATTTAAACGAAATAATGAACATGAAAATTTTAACTTAGTTCCCAATACATTATAAATATTCAATATTAACTGTTATTTCCTGGGGAAAACACTGTATTTATCTTAGTTTTGGGTTCTTCTTACAGTTGTAGTGGTCATTCTTTTTGTCAAATCTGGAAATGTTATATGATGAAATTAAAAT
Organism: Mandrillus leucophaeus; assembly: GCF_000951045.1. Classification (NCBI taxonomy): domain Eukaryota; kingdom Metazoa; phylum Chordata; class Mammalia; order Primates; family Cercopithecidae; genus Mandrillus; species Mandrillus leucophaeus. Next base: position 556,638 of record NW_012105032.1, read on the forward strand.
CTAAATCCGAACCCAGGAAAAAACATATA
>NW_012105032.1:556716-587002 GCF_000951045.1 Mandrillus leucophaeus
TATATATATATGTAAAATAACCTGAATTAAACTATAGCATGAAATAGGAAAGTTGAGGTATAGAAAGGCCGACAGATCAGGAGGCAATTGTCATTGAAGAGAGTTTATTACTCACAGTTCTCAAAGGGAAGGAACAAGCTATGGAATTGAGGGGCACAGGACAGCATTGGAGCTGGTCAGGAGGCAGAGGGAGAAAGAGAGATTGTGAGAAGAGCCTTTTTGTGATTTGTATGGGAAATGACAGATGGCACATGGTAACCAGGCTGAGGATTGGCCTGTTTGAATAATTTCAGCAGACTCTGGGGCATAGGGACTGCCTCTGTTGGTCTGGTGCCTGGCCGTGGGGTGCTTAGGGCAGATGAATAGTGGTCAGGAGTATGAGAGCCTGATGAAAGAGATGGTTGAGATTGTGGGCTCTGGATTAGTTGGTTTGTATTTTAAAAGCACAAACCTGAGACGCAAACTGTTTACTAAGGAGGAGAGTCAACAAGGAAGGCAGGGAGCCAGGACAAGATGACATGAGCATATTATTTGGTTGCTCAGAACAAGGTATGCCTAGCATACGCATATAGGGCAGATGTTTAGCTTCAAATTTGTGAAATATAGAAAGGTGGTTAATACACTCCTCCTACCCCAAACTTGTAATGCTATTTCTTATTTGGTCATTTGCTTGGTTTGATCACTGAAACCCAAGTATGAAATCAACACAAGTGGTATCCTGCCATTTACTGGATTGTTCTTAAAAATCATACACATTTTAAGGTACATATTTATTTGTTTGTTAAATGATTGTTGAATGCCTACTTATTTCACCTGTATTTTTATTTGTTTTCTCACTAAGTTTGAATGACAAGGAAAATTCAATTCTGAGAGAGTATTTATCTTTACTTCTCTTTTGTCCTTCTTGTTGCCAAACACCTTTAACAACACTTACAATGAAAGGCTTAATAAAATAGAATAAATCTTATGAGAAAAAGTGTAACATAAAATAAGAAAAATAAATACCTCTCTTGTAACTGAAATGTTTAATGGAAAATTCTCTATTTAAGAACAAAATGCAGGGAATGTTCAGACATATAATATTTGAATATAAGATTTAAATAATAACTTCTAAACCTTACAATTAATCACAAAACTATTAATAAAAATCAGTCTAATCATAATATATGATTAAAGGGAACTTGAGGTAGTACCACACATTTGTAGTGAGAACCAAAACACATATAGCTTACCATCTACATTAATAAGTCTGTAGTTTTAGGCTGATTTCACTAACATTACTTTACTATTTTAACTTTTTCCCAGGAAGAGAATAGTTGTAAATAACTTTATTGTTACTTTCAAGAACTTTCCCCAAACTCACTGGAAACGGCTCAGTTTTTCAATGGATAACATCAAATAATAGTACCCTCTTTCAATCTCTGAGATGAAAATCCTCATCTTACAGTGTCTCCTAATTCATAACTATTACATAATCATTACCTAATCTTAATCAATCCTTCGCATTGAAGAAATCATGTTAAACCAAACCCTAAAACCTCATAAATATTACGACACTGTCCCTCCCACATCAGACACTCCTAATAAACACTGTAGCCCCAATATCTTTATTCCTAGGTCTCATTATCTGAGACCCTTTTCAGGCATTTTTTCCAGTGCCTCCCAATGAGGGAAGTGAGAGATAAGAACTACAGGACTATTGTCACATAACAACTCCATCCAAATCCCTGCACTAAGAGACTTGCCCAAATTCTGCTATGGCATCTAACAGTCTAAGGCTGTATCCCTAAGTTTATATGCCTGCCTATTTATATGCCTGCCTGAGAAAACTTAAGGCTACAAAGGAAATTTATTATTTGTTCTTTAGAATTTGTTCACAACAATAGAGAAAGCCAGGTGTCCACTCACTATATATTAAATAATGAATACTTTTCTATTGACATGTAATAACATCTCTTTCATATAATTTATTCGCTTTTCCTCTGTGTTCCTCATAAGCTAAACTCAAAACTATCTCCAGTAATTATCAGAGTGCCTGGCACGTAACAGACAATACATGTTCAAGGAATGTATCAGTAAGGACTTTTGAGAAGGCTAATGCCCTATCTGGAAGGAATTTGGGGTAGCAACTATTAGGAAATTAAGAAAGATATTTTTTATTTCATTGTGTCACATGGTTCCTCTGATTATTTTTCTCATTGATTGATTGTTGATTAGTTACTAAGTCAACACCTAGAATAAGACTGATTCTTAACTACTGCCAAATATTAACCTTCTGTTTCAGTGGACCTATTCCACTTAATTTGTATCCAATATAATATATGTATTTCAACCTGCTGGTTTTTTCTTTATCTCACTTAGCAGACGTTTCTTCTTTTTTTCTAGTGATCCAAATATAGTTATGTCAGAACCTATTTGATTTTTTATATTTCTAGAAGCCCATCTTGTCTATTCCAGGTGCCGATAATTTTTTACTTCTCCCACCCACCATACCCACTACAGTGCTTAATACTGAGGAGGTTTTTGTGATATCTTGGCCTTTCTTGGTCTCTATGTCTTATGCTTGCCATGCAGATTATCTATCAGGTATATTCAGATTTCCAACTAAGGTAGTTTAAAAAGTTAGAGAATGTTATACTTGAAAAAAAACTTAGATTTTATGATGTCCAGTTTATAGATAAGAAAACTAGGCCTGAAAGAAGTGAAGGGATTTTCCCAAGGCCATAGAGCTAGCGAGTGGCTAGCAAGTGGTAGGGTTCATAGTTGAGCAATAATGTATTGAATTTCATATCATGTCTCTTCCCTGTTTGACTATTCTTCAGTTTATTTGTCATGTTGATATTGAGCTGGAGATTGTAACAAACTAGTGTCAAGTTGAGATGTAAACTAAATTTTGTATTCTCAACCTGGTAGGGGATGGAGAAGTCATTATTTTGAGCTAGATATTTGCTGCAACTGTGTTATGGGAATGAGAAAGGAAGACTTGCAAGGTTACCATCATCCAAAAAGCTTCACATCTCAAAGACATATGAAGAAAGAATGGTAGAGAGTACAAAAATACAGGTATTCATCGGTTGGTGGATTTGATGGTGAGAGGATAAAGGTGTTTCTTTTTGCTATAATAATCTTGTACATAGAGTTCTGAGAAGGTCAAGAATCTGAGGACTCAAGTAAGCCCAAGTGTCCAACCAACTGCCTGAGTCTGGCCCAGATCATAGGTAAATCCTATTTTTGGAAGCTTCTTTAGATGGTTTTGGTAAGCATTCTCTTCATGCTATGACTGGCTGGGCATAGCAAGAGTGTAAAGAAAATGGAGAGCTGGCATTGCTTCCTCATCTGATTGTTTCTATCTTTAGGTGTATTACAGTTTCCCTGTGGTCTTTCTTTGCAAAGAATAGCTGTTTAGATTTTCTGGCCCAAACCCATGCTTTACATTGATCAACTGTCCTGTCATTACCTAGTCACATTATCCTTCCAATTTCATGAATGATTTATTAAAGATTGTGAGGATGTTTTTGTATACTATAATATAATGTGTGCTTGAAAATATGAATATATTTAGTGGAAAAATAAGCCTATTAGATAGTCTAACTCTGATTAATATATATTCTGTAACTTACAATAAATGAAAATATATTGTTTGTCCATAATATGATATTATTAAAGCTATCATCAAATCTCTCTTGATACTACATTACTTTTAAAGTGAACATACAAGGTTAATTATGTAGTATATTCCATGGGAGTATGAAGCACATTGGGAGGTAATTTGTATATTACAGAATTTATTGACAACAATAGATTTAAGTACCTACTAGGTAAATGTAAGACATTTATTTGAGTGGAAATAAGCTACTTAAATTCAGGAGATTTATAAATCAGAGAACTTTGCTTGGGTGTCTGCTCCCTGACCTTAAAATAGCTTCATTAAGGTTGTTATAATGAACTCATTATTTATATTTTCTTCTAGTCCACATTCAGAAAAGTTTTTAATAGATGTAAGAATCTGTTTAACACACTCAGATTTTGTAGTGATTATACACAAACCCAAAGAGAAACATACTAGTTCTGAGTGAGGAGGTAAATTGCACAGTAAGCTACAACACTGCAAAAGGGATCCCCAACCCTCTTTAAAAGGCCATTTCACATCATTAGTGCATAATTAAGTGAATCAGGGAGGTTTAGTAATAAACGTATTTACTTTCAATCATCTTCAGGAAAACCTATCCAAATGATCATTTCTAAGCCCAGAGACGTCAGACAGAGCCTGTGAATTGTGCCTGCTGTTGTGAATCACAGGAATGCCTCAGTGAACTCATCTAGCCCTCTGTATTATACGTTAGACATTTAAGAGGAATATAGAAAAAGGTACTATACATAGCCTAATGTCCTGACAGTGTGTATCCCTGGGGCACTTCCTTTTATTCAGAAAACACTCCAGGAATCAGTGATGGATGAAAAAAGGAGGGCACTAAGAAACAGGTCAAAGGTGACAACTGAATAAAAGTTGCTACAGGCTTTAACCTTAAAGTACTGAAGAAAAAAAATTCTGCTGAGATTTGGTAGCAATACATATAACAGAAGGCTGAAGTCCAAAAATCCCTAAGGTATTTGGAGATATAGAAAGGCAAGATTAGAGGTCTTATCTTTTCCTTCCTTCAGAGTCAATTCTTTGTTAACTCTACAGTGTCTAGTACTAACATCTGTGGTAAAAATCTTTGATTGACTAATTGAAACATGTTATAGGAGATCGCAGCAAAGCACAAACCTAAATGCACATTGTCTTTGCCAAAAAGCTATTCTAAAAATCTAACCGTGGCTCTAATCTGAATACATTCAAAGCCTACATCTGATTTCCTTCTCTGGAATTAACCCAGGTGTTTTAGTCTCAGTCTCATCTAAAGCTGTAATTTTAGAATCATTTATTGATTTTTTAAAGCAGGTAATAGAAAGGAAGAGAGACAAAAGAGAAATCTGTTTAAACAGAGAAGGATACTCAGAATAAAATATGTATTTGGTCTGTGTCTGTTTCTCTGTTTCTGTTTGCTTTTACTGTCTTTCTCAGCATTCTTCCTATAGAGCCCTCAACCTAGAAATCCAATATTCTTATGCTAACCTCTAAGTTTGCAGAGGCCTCATTTCACTCTTTTCAGACCTAACTTCCCACGTTTAAGTTTCATTTGTACTTTTTTCTTAGCTATCCAAACTTGCCTTTGTGAAAATATGGCAGGACTAAAAATTTTTCATGGAGTCCCAAGTGGCTTCCCCATCCCTCTTGCCAAATTTAATTGACCAACTCATAGCTTCTAAAACTAAAAGCGTAGTCTCATTGTTCCTCCTGCCTGTGCTATTATTACCATAGTCTCAGTTTTCCCACACTTTCCATGAATTTGGTCAATGAACAATTCTCAAATTAAAACTCAACTCTGACCTTTTTTGATCAAGTTTATAAATTTTTAGTGCTCTTACTCCACCCAGAATGGTCATCTTGAGCTGTCCTCAATTCAAAAGGTTTCAATAGGGCTTGAGCTAATGTATTTTCTTTGGTTTTTCTTTTTTACCACTTGTCCTGATACTCTTTTCCTCAGGACATGGTTCTTTCTTGAATATTGTGATATGATACCTCAGTCTGGGTTGTAGGTTAATGATTGCCAATGAATAAATGTGCTCTCTCATTGAAGTAACACAAATATGTGTCAATAGGTACCTGTAAGTAACTTAGAAATTTAATCCAAAACAGAATATGATAATCTTAATTTATCAGACTAAATAAGAGAGATAATTGAAGGCAAATAATGGTCCATATTCAAAAATCATTAATGCCACCACTGTACCAGGTTTCTGCATACCAATGCATTTATTCTAAGAACCTATCATCTATTTCAGTCTTCAATGAGAGATTCCCTCTAAGAAAGTATACCATTAAAAATCTAGAGCAGAGCAAAGGAAGTCATGTCTTCACTGGCACACGCTTGCCTCTCATTCTCAACTCTGAAGTATCTGCAATATTTTTTTTTTCCTTAAGGGAGTATCATCACATACATAAGATTTAAAATACCTCGCCACAAGTTTCTAATTTCTTTTAAGACAAACATGGCTAATTTCTTTTAAGACAAACAGACAGGACTCATAATCAAGTCTGTTTATGAAGCATGTGCATTTAGTGTTCAATTTATCATGTCTTAAAATGGACTGCTATGAAATATTCTTTCTATATGGTCATATTTTAAAACATTGACTCATTAACAATTGGAAAGTTGTCTTTGTGTAATTTTATTATCTCTATCATTAAGGTCCTTTTTTTTTGGTTTAATGTGTTTGTCTGTTTTTTTTAGAGACAGAGTCTTGCTCCATCACCCAGGCTGGAATTCAGTGGCATAATCACAGCTCACTGCAGCCTTCACCTTCCAGATTAAAGTGGTCTTCCCACCTCAGCCTCCCAAGTAGCTGGGATCACAGGTATGCACCACTATGCCCTGCTATTTTTTTTTTTTTTTAATTTTTGTAGAGATGAGGTCTTATTATGTTTCCCAGGTGCATCTCAAACTCCTGGGTTCAAGCAATTCTCCTGCCTTGGCCTCCCAAAGTACTGGGATTACAGGTGTAAGCCACTGCACTCAGCCTTCTATTCCTTTTTATTTCAACTTTTAAAGTTATGTTTGACAGAGCAGGAGCATCGCCATCTTGTACAAGCACCACCATTTTAAAGTTCCCCTTGATCAAAAACTGCCTAAATCCAAAGGACATCAGCCTAATAGCTGAGGTCAGCATGACCATAAATCACAAATTACATCTCCAACCAGAAACATTCCAACCCTAAGATAATCTCCCCGCAACCAGAGGGGACATCCTCTCTGTTTGGGTGCGGCTCGTAATGAGGCCTCCTCACCATCACAGGAGGAAATCTCTTCACTGCTGGCACTGACAATGGAAGACTGAGGGTGCCTGGGATCCTTCACCCCCACGTCCAGTGAATCCACGGAACCCAGGGTAATTGGGATGGTAACTGGTAAGATTATTTCCTTCCTTTTGGATACTGGGGCGAGTCTATCAGTATTAACTGAATATCAAGGCCCATTAGAACATTCATCTGTTTCTGTTGTTGGCATGAAGGGCATACAAGTAACCCCATACAAAACACCATCACTATACTGCTCATTTGGGGGAGTCACTCTCACTCACTCTTTCTCGGTCATTCCCCATTGTCCCACTCCTTTACTAGGAAGGAGCATCCTACACAAACTAGGGGGAATCATTTATTTATTAGCCCTACATCAAAGCCACCTTTACTTAATATTATGTCAAGAACAAAACCCCTCCTCAGACACTCCACATCAAATAGATTTAAATCCCAAATTCCTCAGCCAGGTAAATCCCATAGTATGGAACACTGACTCCCCCATAGTAGCTACCCACCATTCTTCAATTCAAATTTCACTGAAGGATCCTAAATGCTACATAGCGGTCCCACAATATCCTCTCAACCGTAATGGATTACAGGAACTCAAGTCCATCATCTCTCGACTTTTGGCTGCCAATATTTTAATCCCCACCCATTCTCTCCACAATACTCCTATTCTCCCAGTTAAAAACCTGGATGGTTCCTATAGACTGGTTCAGGATTTGTGACAAATCAACTCCTCCATCGTTTCTGTTTGTCCTGTTGTCCCAAACCCCTACACTCTCATATTGTGAATTCCTCCCAACACTAGCCATTTCTCTGTATTAGGCCTCAAAGATGCCTTTTTTTTTTCTACTCCTTTACATCCCTCCTCTCAAAACCTTTTTTCTTTCACTTGGATTGACCCTGACACAGGCTACTCTGAACAACTCACCTGGACTGTCCTCTCCCAGGGGTTTAGAGACAGCCCTCAATATTTCGGTCAGGCACTTCAATTGGATCTTTCCCAACTACCTCTAAAACCTAGCATTTTGCTTCAATACATGGATGATTTAGTTATTTGCAGCACTTCTTTAAGACATTGTATTCAACACAGCACCAGGCTTTTAAATGTTTTTGGCTGAATATGGATACCGGGTATCCAAAAGAAGGCCCAATTAACCTCTCCAAAAGTCTCATACCTGGGATTAATCATAACTCCAAATACTTGAGAAATTCTGCCAGCATGAAAGCAAGGCACTCAACAAATCCCATTTGCTCAAATAAAAAGACTTACTTTCTTTCCTCGGATTAGTGGGATATTTCTAATTATGGATAGCAAATTTTACCATTATTGCTAAACCCCTTTATGAACGCACAAAAGGAAATCTTGACCAACCACTCATTTCAACTCCAGATGTTTATCATGCTTTCTCTCACTTAAAAGGTGCCTTATTATAAGCCCCTGCATTAGGCCTTCCAACCCCCCTGAGACTCTTTCATTTATATTTACATAGGTCTCATAATCAGGCTCTTGGACTATTAGCCGATCCCTTTGGCGATTCCCTCCAACCAGTGGCATATTTTTCAAAACAACTAGATCCCATTTACAAAAGCTGGCCCCTTTGCTTAAAAATTTTGGCCACAGCCTCTCTGATTATCCCAGAGGCACAAAAACTCAGGTTCTATGAACCCCTTCAGGTATTTTCTTCTCGCAGTCTACAAGATTTGCTCAGCCATAAGGCACTCACTTCCATCTCATCCTTGTACATGCAAGCCTTCTATTCAACTCTCCTTCAACACTCTATCTCTCTTCATAGTTGTTTTCCCCCAATCCTACCACTCTTTTGTCTTCAACACCAATTTTGGACCATGAGCAACACTCATGTGAGTAACACTCATGTTCGGATTTAATTGAAAGTTATCTCACCATGTTTCACCACCTTACTTCCACTCACATAAAGGGAACCCCAGATTGGTTTATAGGTGGCAGTACATCAAAAAACCCTCCCCTCCAAGCAGGATATGCCATCATTGAAGGATATCATGATAATACCCATTCTAGAAGAGTCATAGAGGCTGCCCCCTTGCCTTTGGGCACATCCTCTTAACAAGCAGAATTAGTTGCCCTGATAAGAGCACTGACCCTAGCCAAAAATACACAAGTTAATATATACATTGATTCTAAATATGCCAATAACATCATCCATTCTAATGCCCAAATTTGGAGCGAGCAGGTCTATCTCATGGCTAGGAGAAGTCCTATCATTAATTAAAAATTAATCCATTATTTACTAAAGGCAGCTTTACTTCTAGAAAAGGTTGCAGTTATCCATTTTAAAGGACATCAATCAGATAAAAGCCACATTCTGTAGGGAACTGTGAGGCTGACTATTGTACAAAACATGCCTCAACCAATCATCCAATCCCCCAATACCTATTTCTCCTCATGCAACATATCCCCTCCTTTTATGCAGAACACCAAATACAACAACTAGTGATGTCAGGGACACAATCCAAACCCCCATACTGGTTCATACAAAACAAATTAGTCCTACCTGACCCTGGAAAGGCACCTCTTTTATGGGACATCCACAACCTCTTCCACACTAGCTATTCCTCTCTACAACATTTCTTAAGTTCCCATATACACATAACCCCAAATATAGAGGAACAGCTAAAAGCCATTTCCCATAAATGTTCTATTTGCCAAAAAGCTTCGCCCCACTCCAACTCTAGACTCCCTTCTTTCCCAACCCATCAAGCTAGGGGATGCCTTCCAGGACAGTATTGGCAAATAGACTTTACCCATAGAAGGTAAAAAAGGTTTGATTTCTGCTAGTTCTGGTTGATACCTTTCTGGGATAGGTTGACACTTTTCCCACCACCAGCAAATGGGCTTCTACTGTCACCGCCAAATTAAAAACAGAAATCATACCCAGGTTTGGGGTGCCTCTTTCTTTTAAATCTGACAATGGTCCTGAATTCATCTCTCAGATTACTCAAACACTTACACAAGCTCTACACATCACCTGGAAGCTACACATCCTATATCAACCTCAATCTTAAGGAACGGTTGAAAAAATGAATGGCAGTCTAAAAAGCACCCTCACCAGGTAGTCATTCCAAACACACAAAGACTGGATTACACTTTTACTTTTGGCCCTTCTAAAAGTTCAGGTGCTCCCATGTAAACCTTTAATGCCCAGCCCCTTTGAACTCATGCATGGGAGACCACTTGCCCCCTTTGTTTCACCTCAGGGTCAAGCCCCACCTCTACCAACTCCTCTAATTTCCCCTCTTCTACATACCATCCGCCATTTCATTTTGGGAATATGCTGACAAATACTTGCCACAACCTGTCACCAACTTCTCTAATCCCTTCCTACAGCCAAAAGACTGGGTTCTGGTAAAAGATCCCAGTCATGCGCCCAATTCCCCCCTCACACCTAAATGAAAGGGACCTTACCAAATCATCCTTACCACAACCATGGCAGCAAAACTCCAGGGACTCCTCAACTGGATTCACTATACTTTTCTCAAGAAAAGTACCAAACATACTAAAGCAGTCAAATGTAAAACCCCTTCTGCCTTCTCTTGTGTCTCCACAGGACCCACTTCCCTTCACCTCACCTGAATTCCAGAGGAAAAGGAAGAGAAATACACATAAGTTACTTGTGTTCTTTCTCTCCCAAACTTTCATCACTTCCTAATCAACTTTGTTACAGACCTTCAGTGGTACCCTTAAAAAACTCCCATTATATATCCTGAATAACTCCTTACTGTTCTGTGGGACCTATGGCTTCAAGAAACTTTCCAGGACTTTACTCCTACCCAAATAACCTTTTTCTCTTTTTGCTTGTTTCTTTCAATTTAAATTTGTTAAGTACATCAACCACACCAATACAACCACTCCTCACTGCTCTCAAGCTAGAACACTCTATAAACCTTACACAACCCCTCTTGCTGCAAGCTAACTCTTCCTTTGCTCTGGAATGCTGGATGTACTTATCACTGTCTTCCTCAGCTTACACAGCCCTTCCTGCACCTCTTCATGAGCTTTTAACAGGAAGCATAGCCCTAATTTATAAACTCCGAAAAGGAGCTTCCTTTTTTGAAAGAGCTGACACTCTGCTCAGTGATTATCCCACTTCCAGGGACAATCAGGCTAACAAATTATTTCAAATCTATTACAACTCCCTACAATGCTTCAAGCCCCAAAGCCCTCCCGTTGAAGGGCCTATAACTAAACACAACCGCCTTTTACAACAAGCCTCACTTTACTTTTCAGCCTGAGGAAAATTTCCCTGTAAGATCCTTAACACCTAACCAATGCAACTGCACTATCATTATTAAATACTCTTCTGACCATCAAACTAATCGAGTTGACTACCAAGTATCAGCTGAAGCAAATGGAATGTTTCTGCATTCAGCTCATTTTATGGCCTCTCCCTCATTGAATGCCTCTGGCCTAACTTGTGCTGTCCCTGGCTCCCACATTTTTCCATGGCTCAATATCAATTGTGCAACATCTGATCACATTAAATGTGTAAAAAATAACTCTTCCTGTATCTCTGCTATAGTAGGTATCTCCCTGGCCTCCTCCTCGTCCATCTGGAGCAATGAACCACTGGAAAGAAAAAACACCCTATCTTTAATTCACTCATTCTCTTTCCATATCTCTGCCTGTATTTATGACAAAGTCTTGTTCTTTTTGTTTGGCACCAACATGTATCTTTTTCTCCCCACCAACTGGACCAGAACCTGTATCCTAGTTTATCTATCTCTCTCCTTTGGATTAGTTCCTCCTAATAAACCTTTGCCTCTCCCATTTGTCCAATATGTTAGGAAAAGAAGGGCCATCCATGTCATTCCCTTAATGGCCACCTTGGGTATAACCTCCAGAACTGGATTGGGAACAGACAGAGTAGCCACCTCCTTAACATATTTTGAGCCTCTTTCAACAGAACTACAGGGCTCTTTAGAAGATATAGCCCAAAGCCTCATAAGAGTCCAAGACCAACTAGACTCCTTGGCTAGCGTCCTTCAAAACAGAGGGGGAGTAGATCTTATAATGGCTGAAAAAGGGAACCTCTGCCTCTCATTGGGTGAGGAATGTTGTTTCTATCACAACCAATCAGGCTTAGTAAGAGACGCTGCTGAACAACATAAAAAAGGGGTTAAAAAGCGAAAGGAATATCAGAACAACCAAATACATTCTTGGTTTGGGATCAAAGTCATAGCATGGGTCTTTCCATTCCTCATCCCTCTCCTAATAATATGACTAGGACTAATGTTCTTACCATGCCTAATTAACCTTTTTCAAAGGTATTAACTGACAGGATCATGGCCATTTCACAGATAACTACCCCAAAACATCCACAGACAACGTTACTCCTACAGTCAATTCAAGACCAGAAAACTTTCTGTCCCCTCATCAGCAGGAAGTAGCCAGAAAGTACACTCCGCCCCTGGTCCTTTTTATAACTATAGGGTCTGGATTGACAGAGCAGGAGCATCGCCATCTTGGACAAGTACTGCCATTTTAAAGTTCCCAAGAATTAAAAACTTCCTAAATAAAAAAGGTATCAGCCTAATAGCTAAGGTCACATGACCATAAACTACAAATGACACCTCTGACCAGAAGCATTCCAACCCTAATATAAACCCCTCCCCAACCAGAGACATGCCAGCCCCAAGATAACCTCTCGTTTGGCTGGAGAGATGTGAGCCCCAAGATAACCTCCCCTCCAACCAGAGACATTCCAACCCCGCAATAAACTTCTCCTTCACACAGAAACATTCCAAGCCTGTGATAAGCTCTCTCATCCTAAAACCCTTAAACACTCTTAGTTTGTAAGAGAGAGTGCTACTGACCAAAATTAGCCAGAAGCCCCTCTCAGGTTTATTCTCCAAAATAAGCCTGTCTTTGCCTGTTGAGCCACTTTTTGTGTTTCTTTTCTCTTTCTTTAACTCTTACAATGTTTACTATTACTACAGGGAAATTTCAACCCTTTATTTCATGTCACTTTCCTGCTTCAGCCAGTATTTAATAGCATGTTCTATTAAGTTACTTAATAGTATATGGTAGTTTTAAAAATAAGAATGGATATTGTCAAATCAAAGTTTAAAAGTAAATAGCTTGTAAACAATTATAAATAAATTATAAAAAATGCTCTGAGCTGGAAAGCAGTTTAAAAATTATTTCAGGTTTATATTCTCACAAGTAATGTTCTAATTCCGCTAGTCTTTTCTGGTGACACATAACAATTAGAATTTACTCTTTTATCAGTTCAGAGATGAACCAGTCTCTTGATAGCTACCTAATTCTCAATTAGAAATGCAAATAGCTATCATTGCTATTGCCAGTGGATTGTGTAAACATCTATACCCACTACATGAACTTGTTTGAAAATATTCCTTGATGTTATTCTTTAAAACATCTTTAGTAACTAGCTCTTTGATTGAATAAGAACTCTTATTTTCAAATTAATGTTTTATTGAATTACACTTTTTCTCACTAAACAAATTTTAGTATGTGATGAGTTTTTAATGGCCAGAAAACACATTCATTGTTCACTTTTATCCTCTGATCAAGCTGTATGCCAGTGATAAAATACTGATTTATAATTTAAACTTCTCTCGAAGGAGGCAAATGTCAGTCTCTACCTATTATAACACTATCTCTGTTGCCTTATATACAATTCAGAAATTAAAATATGCTTGTATTTTGGATTGAGAAGGGCAAGATAAATCAAATACTACATAACACTTGACCTTGTATAGATTCTAATTCAAAAGATACTTTACCACCTTGAGCAACATAGTGAGACACAGTCTCTACAAATTTTTTTAATTATTAGCTGGGCATAGTGTGACACAAGCTTGTAGTGCCAACTACTCAGGATACTGAATCTCCAGAGATTGATTTGATTGCCATTATTACACCACTGTACTCTAGCTCAAGTGAAAGAGAAGAGAGAGACCCTATCTCAAAATATACATAAAATAACAATAAAAGATACTTTAATACCTGGGATGAATTTTTTTATGGTGGAAAATCTAATGACATTGTTCATTACATTAACTATAAGATAAATGACATGATTAATAATTTTTACCATGATATATTTTAAGAGACATTTTTCATATAATATCAAAATGAGAAAAAATTGCTGTCATTTTCTAAAATCACTCTGATAATAGTAAAATTAACTAGATCCTTGTTGAAATGACAGCACTATAGATAAATAATATTTGTAAAAGACTTCAAGAATTTTAATCTCTTTAGTATATTTGTTTCTCAAGTTTATTGAAAAAAGTTTGAAAATTCAAAGTTCAAACAGCAATACATTTTATTGTGGTAACATTTTGTTTAAAATACATCTTTGTAATATATACATATTGTACTTTTCAATGACTTCTGAGTTATAATTTTTTGATAAAGGTCATATAAATGTCAGGAAATGTTTGATTTTTAGTGAAAAATTATCTTGAAAAATAATTATTTGATGTTTTATTTCAAAGAAACAAGAATGAAGAGGAAAAATATTTCATTTAAAAAGTGTGGGGTTTTTAACTCAAAAATATTATTCATTTTATGAAATATTTCACAAGTTGGAATGCATTGTGAATTGGGAACGAATGTTATATAACATGTTTGTTAATTGTTCATCTTGATTTCTAATTGCCAAATTTTTCAAATTGATGATGTTTTGCAACTAGGCACACCAAGATGCATTTGGGAGAGTAACTTTATGAAACACTTTCTAAATTAGTGCTAATTTAAAAATTAGGTTATTACTAGGTATATAAATTCATAGGGAATTATGATTTTTATTCTACATACATTTTAAAACACTCTTATTACTGTAAGCCTGGTTACATTAGGATAATTACACAAAGCTTCCAGAAGGGGGAAATTTCCTTAAAATCTTAAACCATTGTATAATATATGTATAATTATAATAACAATGATCCCAATTCTTAATGCATTATACATTCATAGTTAATGAACTATGCAAAGAAATATTACTGACCACAAAGCTCACAAATTCTTCCACCTCTCTGCATGTCTACTATCAACACAAACTAAGCCTTTTTCTAACTAGGGTTATAGCCATAGACTTGTGCCTGGTTTTCCTATGTTCAATCTAGTTGAAACTCATTAATTTGTTGCTTTAATTATTTGATTAATACCAGTCACTGCCATTAACCTACAAGTTCCCTGAGAGCAGGAATCAAACTGTTTTCGCTCAACATTGTATCTTAGTGTCTGGCACATGGTAAACACTCCATAAATATTTGCTTGATAAATGAAACA
Organism: Mandrillus leucophaeus; assembly: GCF_000951045.1. Taxonomy (NCBI): domain Eukaryota; kingdom Metazoa; phylum Chordata; class Mammalia; order Primates; family Cercopithecidae; genus Mandrillus; species Mandrillus leucophaeus. Next base: position 571,920 of record NW_012105032.1, read on the forward strand.
AAGCATAAAATAAATAAACTAGAAAAATACAGCATAAAACATGCATAATGTGTTTTTTTGGAGAATGACAAACAGGACAAAAGTTAATATCATCACAAAATAGTCTAGATACAATAATTTTCAGAGCCCTGTGCTTGATACGAATTAATAACTCCATCATGTTGTAACTAATTATACTTGAGCTTATTTTCCTCACTTGCCTTTTTTGGTGTCAAAATCAAATCATATTGATATTTTATTTCAATATGCTTTTCTAAATTTTGAAAATAAATTAACAATGATATTTCATTTTTGTAAGAATAAGATAAAGGTTTTTATCTTATAAACTAATTAAGTTTTCTTAACAATTTACTATACATTTACTATTTGTGAATTTTCTGTTGAAATTTATTGGTACTTTCATCCTGTTTCACTCTTTGGGGAAATCAGTTAGTATATTCATGGCAAATTATTTGCCAGCAATTTCATCCTTCTCATTTGTCTTAAAATTAGTTACTTCAGAATAGGAATATCTGCCACCCAGGATCAAGTGATTTTCCCACCTCAGCCTTCCAAGTAGCTGGGACTAGGGGTGTGCGCCACGACATCCGGCTAAGTTTTTGTATTTATTCATAGAGATGGGGTTTCACTATGTTGCCCAGGCGGTTCTCAAACTCCTGGGCTCATGCAATCTGCCAGCCTTGGCCTCTCAAAATACTAGGATTACGGGCATGAGCCACCGCACCCAGCCAATATTTCATCCTTTTTATCACTCTTCTGGAAGGCTTTTCAGCTCTAATACGATTATTTTATTGAGGAAACAAGAGTAAAAATGAAAAGGAATTATATACTATATTTTAGAAAGAGAGACACCGCAGATTTTACAAAGGGAAGCTTGTTTCTCTATGTTTTGCTGTTGATGCTCCACCTTCCTTGCAGAAAGCTAAACAGGACAAAAGTTAATATCATCACAAAATAGTCCAGATACAATAATTTCCAGAGCCATGGGCTTAATATGAATTAATAACTCAGAGTCACTCATCTTATAACTATTATACTTGAGCTTATTTTCCTCAACTGCCTTTTTTTGGTGTGAAAATCAAGTCATGTAGATTAATTTCATGATGTATTTAAACATAGATACTTATTTCATGACTAAATGATCTGACTTTGATGTATTTGTCTTATTTTTTCAAAATATCTGGTTAGATCATGTTTTCTACTTTATATGCTGTCTTTCTAGGCCAGACTGACAAATATCCTACATTAGACATGGATGCAGTCTGAATTTCAATGAAAAAGTAATTAATGTTTTGCAACAAACCTGTACATTATTGGGTATGAGGAAAGGTTAAGATTACTGAGACGTACACTTACATCCATACCCTGGTTTATTATATGCTACTGAATTAAATTCTTTCAAAATTTTGCTAATGGTTCTAACAATATAATCCTTATGTTAATGTTGAAAACAATTGCATTTTTTATTTTTTGGTTGATCAATTTTGTGGCATAGTTTTGAATCCCAGACACCTTGCAGAGCAATATTTTGCTCTTCACTGTCCGAAAAGATACAAGTATAGAGTATACTTGCATCTTAATCAGAGGCAGTCATAGATTTTTTTAAAAAAAACATACAGTGTCGGATCAGGAAAAGAAACTATCACTGATAGAATTTTTTTTAAACATCATAATTTTTAAAAAGTTATTTCCTATGACACATCATACTGTAACATTGAGATTCATAATACTCTGCCCTGATATGTTATTAAACATGAGGATAAAAATAATTACTAAATCCTTCTTCATTACACATGTAGAATTTTTACTTCAGCCTAATTTCCACGGTAATTAGTTCATGTCTTTATTAAAGAGATTCTCTGGAAAAGTTCAAATTTAGCTGTATCGTAAGTAGCCAACTGGAGGATTTATCTTTCCCAAGAGAAGCAAGCCAATAAAATTATTCAAGATTATCAGCAGACACAATTTCTAGATGTAAATTCCATCTCCAACCAAATCCTTCTGAGCACAATCTCAATGGCAACAGTAAAGCAGGTCTCACTCCAGAGAAAGTTACCCTTGTTGCATTTGAACATTTAGACAGGGTCTTTTGTTTGTTTCTTTGATTTTTATGGAAAGAGCCTTTCAACTTTTTAAACTTGTTTCTTTCAAATAGAAAAATACTAGGTTTTCAAAGGAAATTTTACCTACCTAATTACTTTTAACAAATTCAAATGCTGATTGAGCACATGAAGATATATAATGTGCTTTGAAAATTTTCTGTTCTGTTTTAGAAAGTGCTAATATCAGAAATATATTTTAGTGTGCTATTTCTGAGACATTAGCTTTTCAGGAAATCAATAAAAACATTGGATTATAACAGAAATGGCAAAATTTCCCCCATTCAGTTACATATACATGTAAAAATTTAAATCACCATGAAGCATTTATATCATCATTTAAAATAGCTTTCTCTATATTAGCAATACTTACATGCATCAGTTCATACTTAAAATGGCACAAATATTTCAAATGGATAAAATTTATTATAAAAGGCATTCATTCCCACAAGCTGCTGAGCAAGTTTATATATTAGTTTTATGTATAATAAATTATTTCTCTTACAATTATCACATAAATTGATCATCCTAATCACAATGCAAGTTTACATATGTTTTCATTACTGTTATTATTTTATTGTATTTTATTCTTTTTTCCAAGATAGCAAATCGGAGTCAGTGTTAGCAAGACTCTCCCACTTGGAAAGACAAAATAGTGTATAGTTATTCACACTGTGAACTCTATTTCCAAGAAGAAATGCAGAAACAACAGGAAAACTGAAATCCACCAATTCTCTGAAAGAAGCTGCATGCTGCAGCCTACACCATGAGGCAGGCAAAAAACTGTAAGTTCCCAGAATGTGAGAGGGAAAGAGAGTGCTTTCAGGATATACATTTCCACCAGGGAACCTGGAAATCCAGGCCACAGAAAAAGCCTGAACAGAGCTGGTACTGATTTAGGGAGCAGTGAGGAATGGGAAGAGCCTTGCGTAGGACCTTGTGGAAGTCTCCCAATTAACTAAGGCAACATTTGCAAGTTGAAAGAAGCTCCTACCTGAATTTTGTGAAACAGCTATTTCCCAGGGAGACTTCTGGTCTGTGGCAGTCTTTCTTCTGAATACAGATGTCCTGGAATTTAGCTCACTGCTGTTAGCGGAAATCTACAGGTATGAGACCTACCTTGCCAAGTGCATGGGATCTGGGTGGGGCTTTCTGATGCCTGCTATGCCCCACTTCTTGCACAAGCTCTTCTGTGCAGTAAAGGCAGCTTTTCTCCACTCTGGAACATTACATCAATGGTGAGGTAACTGTCCCCCAACTCCCACAGTGGCTGCAGATTGCCCCACATGTGAAGGATCAGAGCATGGATCTCTCTGACCCAGTCCCCACCTGATTTTGCTCCTCTACCCACACTGATAGCCTAACACAAAGGACAGGAACTTTGGGGAGCTTTATGGCCTCACCTATCACCTGAGAAACCAGAGTACCTGCTTTGGGTAACATAAGGCAAACGAATCTCAACACTACCACTGCAGCTGACGCTCTTTGCAAGCACGACCTCCTAGCTGGAGGCCAACGAACACAGTCCGTTACAGCACCTTCAGGTGGATAACACTGCACCCCGGAAGGAGAAAATTTGTACATGATATCAACTATCACCATTGCCTGAATCAACATGACTAACCAGGAGGTCCTGATACTGTCTACATGACCAGTTTATTTATACTACAATTGGCATTTGAGAAAGCCAACACACTAAGGTTATCTATAGCCAAGGAATCTCAACGAGTCTACATTACTCCCCTGCCACCTGCATCAGAACTGGTGCTGGTACTTGCTACTGGGAGACTTCGGGAGAGGTCACATCTCTGAATCCCTTGCAGGCATTTCCCAACACCAGCTTGGAGTGTGGCAGACCCATTAGGCAGCTAAGCCCAGAGGAGCAACAGTATTCACAGTCTGGCTCTCAGGGACTCCTACTACCAGGGGAAGGGGTAGTACGTCACATAAAGGTAACACTCTATGGGACAAAATTATCTGGATAGCAGGCCTTCAGTCCCATGTTTTTCCACTGGTGGAAAGTTTTTTTCAGCAGAGACACAGTTGCAGTACTGGGCTCAGCAGGGGAAGTCTGCAGTTCTACTCCAACAGTCAGGAAGCTCTGGTGCTCGAGAAGGGTCTTGGAGAAGAGGAAATATTTCTCCCCTTTTCCACCACTGAAGATATAACTGGGGCTTTTCCCTCAGTAGTGTGGCATAGGTGCAAATATAGACAGCTTTTCTGAAACACTTCAGGATAATTACTTTCACACAGGAGGGGCACCCTCCAGGTGCAGGCTTGCAGGAGATGTAGAATCACCATTCATCTCTACTTGGAGCATCAACATTCCTGCATAATAAAAGAGATGCCTATCTGCTCTGAATACCCAGAATACTGGGTCAAGAGTGTGTGTGGGAGGTGGATTGCTTTCCTGCTGGCCTGGCAGGGGAGTTGATATGGCTCCAGTCCTTTCCTCTAAGACCTCAGAGTGACTCAGTGAGAGCTCCCCTAGTCATCTCTGTCAAGGCCAGGACCTCTCCCACTGTTGGGTATTGCATTCACCAACCTGCTTTAGCCATAGCCAGTTTTTACCTAAGGACACCTCCCATACTGGCCAGAAACCTGATTGATTCAACCCAGTAAAAAAAATACTCAGGAAAAATAAATAAATAAATAAACAGCATTCACGGTAGTCTGGCTCGGTAAATAAATTACTTGGGACTCTTCAACCCAGTAAATAAAATATCCAACCTAGTAAATAAAATACTGGGGAAAAAAAATAAATAAATAAAAGTGCAAGCCATAGGGAATGAGCTTCAAGAGATCTCGACCACTCCGACTCTATAGAAGACTGAACTTCTCACACACCAAGCATGTTTCCACTACAACCAGCGGCTGAGAAAGCAATCATATAAAGACTCTCTATAACCATGAACTCATATAAAACCTTCACCTTGAAAGCATCAAGACCTTAATTATACTACAATAAACTATAAACATTAAAATCATATGCTTAAGGGGAAAAAGGGAAATTTTGAAATAAACACAGTGAAATCAAAAATAAAATTAAAAAAAAATAGAAGGAATAATCTATCCAAATCAGAAGGAACCAGAAAAATAATTCTGGTAATATGACAAAAGAGGATTCTATAACACCCTCCAAAAATCACACTAGCCCTCTGGCAATGGATTCAAATAAAGATGAAATATTTGAAATACCAGATAAAGAATTCAAAGGTTGATTATTAAGCTACACAACAAGACACGATAGAAAGGTAAAAGCAAACATAAAGAAAGTAAAACAAAAAAACAAACATAAAAACAATTCAGGTGTGAATAAAAAGATTTCTAAAGATATTGATATCTTAAGGAAAATCAATCAGAAGTTCTAGAAATGTAAGACATACTTAGGGAATTACAAAAGACAGTGGAAAGAAGTTTCAACAATAGACTAGAACAAGTAGAAGAATGACTTTCAGAGCTTGAAGACAAGGCTTATGAATTAATCCAATCAGAGAAAAACAAAAGAAATAAGAATAAAAAGAAATAAACAAATTCTCCATAATTACAGAATTATCTGAAATGACCAAACCTAAGAATATTTGGTGTTCCTAAGGGAGAAGGGAAAGCTAAAACTGTGAAAAATATTTTTTGAGGTAATGATTGAGAAAAACTTCCATGGCTTTGCTGGAGACTGGTATTCAAATAGAAGAAGCTCAAAGAACTCCTGGGAGATTTATTGCAAAATGGTCATCACCAAGGCATTTATTCATGAGGCTATCTAAAATCAGCATGAAAGAAAGAATTCCAAGAGTAGTGAGACAAAAGCATCAGGTAACCTATAAAGGAAAACCCATCAGACTAACAGCAGACCTTCTCAACAGAAACTTTATAAGCCAGAAGAAGCTGGGGTTCTATCTTTAGCTTCTTTAAACAGAATAACTGTCAGCCAATAATCTTGTATCCAGCAACACTAAGTTCCATAAATGAAGTAGAAACAAAACCATTTCAAGTCAAACAAATGCTGAGGAAGTTTGTTACTATCAGACCAGTAGTACAAGAAATGTTAAAATAAGTCCTAAACCTTGAAACAAAAGCTTGGTATGTACCAAAATAAAACTTCTTGAAAGCATAAAACTGAAAAAGCCTATAATACAATAACAAAACAACAAATACCAAGTATCTAGGTGTATTAGTCTGATTTCATACTGCTATAAAGAACTGCTCAAAACTGGGTAATTTATAAGGGAAAGAAATTTAATTGACTCATAGTTCAGCATAGCTGGGGAAGCTGTAGTAAACTTACAATCATGGAGAAGTTGAAGAGGGAGCAAGGCACCATCTTCACAAGGTGGTAGGAAGAAGAAGTGCTGAGTGAAGGGGGAAGAGCCCCTTGTAAAACCATCAGATCTCATGAGAACTCACTCACTATCATGAGAACAGCATGTGAGAAACTGCCCCAATGAGCCAATTAACCTCCACCTGGTCTCTACCTTGACATTTGGGGATTATGGAGATTATAATTCATGATGAGATTTGGATGGGGACACAAAGCCTAACCATATCATTCTGTCCCTGGCCCCTCCCAAATCTCATGCCCTTTCATGTTCAAAACCAACCATGCCTTTCCAACGTCTTCGTTAATTTCAGTATTGACACAAAATTCCAAGTCCAAAGTCTCATCTAAGACAAAGCAAGTCCCTTCTGCCTATGAGCCTGTAAAATCAAAAGAAAGTTAGTTACTTCCTAGATACAATGGAGGTACAGGCATTGGGTAAATACAGTCATTCCAAGTGGAGAAATTGGCCGAAACAAAGGGGCTACAGGCCCCATGGACCAAAATCCAGCAGGGGAGTCAAATATTAAAGCTGTGAAATGATCTTCTTTGACTCCATGTTTCACATCCAGGTTACACTGATGCAAGAGGTGGGCTCCAATAGTCTTGAGCAGCTCTGACCCTGTGGCTTTGCAGAGTACAGCCGCCATCCCTGCTTCTCTCATGGGCTGGCATTGAGTGTCTGTGACTTTTCCAGGCACACTGTGCAAGCTGTCGGTAGATTTACCAGTCTGGGGTCTAGAGGATGGTGGCCCTCTTCTCACAGCTCTACTAAGCAGTGCCCTAGAGGGGACTCTGTGTGTGGGTTCTGACCCCACATTTCCCTTCTACAATGCACTAGCAAAGGTTCTGCATGAGGACTCCACCTCTGCACCAGACTTCTTCCTGGATATCCATACACACTCTGAAATCTAGGAAGAGGTTCCCAAATCTCAATTCTTGACCTATGCACACACACAGGTCCAACACCACGTGGAAGCTGTCAAGGCTTGGGGCTTGCACCCTCTGAAGCAACAACCTGAGCTGTACTTTGGTTCTTTTTAGCCACAGCTGAAGTGCCTGGACACAGGGGACCAATTTCTGAAGCTGTGCACTACATGGGGGCCCTGGACCCAGCCCAGAATGCCATTTTTTTCCTTCTAGATCTCTGGGACTGTGATGGGAGGGGCTGCAACGAAGGTATCTCACATGTCCTGGAAACATTTTCCCATCATCTTGGTGACTAACACTTGGCTCCTTTTTACTTATGCATATTTATGTGCCAGGCCTGAATTTCTTCCCAGAAAATGTGCTTTTGTTTTTGACTGCATTGTCAGGCTGCAAATTTTTCAATCTTGTATGCTCTGCTTCCCTTTTAAACATAAGTTCCTATTTCAGATTATTTCTATCAAGTTCAAAGTTCCACAGATATCAAGGCTGGGAACAAAATACCACCAGTCTCTTTGCTAAAGCATAGCAAAAGTTACCTGTTCTTCACCCAAAACCACCTCAGCCTGGGCTTCAATGTTCATATCACTATCAGTATTTTGGTCAAAACCATTCAATAAGACTAGAAAGTTCCAAACCTTCCCACATCTTCCTGTCTTTTTCTAAGCCCTCCAAGCTGCTCCATCCTCTGCCTGTTACTCAGTTTCAAAGTTAATTCCACATTTTTGTGTATTTTTATAGCAGCACCCTACTTCCTGTAGTATCAATTTACTGTCCATGTTCACACTGCTATAAACAACTGCCTAAGACTGGGTAATTTATTAAAAAAAAATAGATTTAATTGACCAGTGTTCATCATGACTGGAGAGGCCTCAGAAAACTTACAATCAAGACAAAACGCAAAGAGGAAGCAAGACACCTATTTTACAAGGCAGAAGAAAGGAGACATGCTGAGCAAAAAAGGAAGAGCCCCTTAGAAAACCATCAGCTATCCATGAGAGCTCACTTGGTATTACAAGAACAGAATGGGGGAAGCTACTCCATGATTCAATTACTTCCACCTCACCTCTCCCCTGACATTTGGGAATTATGGGGATTATAACTCAAAATGAGATATGTGTGGGAACACAAAGCCTAACCATATCACTAGGTAACAATTAATATAATGAATAAGGCAATTCCTCCACTTAAATGATACAGATTGGCAGAATGGATAAAATAATCAAAACCAAATATCTGCTGTCTTCAACATACCTGAAATGTAAGAATTCATATAAACTCAAGGTAAAGGGTTGGAAGATATTCCATGCAAATAAAACTAAAAACCAAAAACAGGCAGTAGTAGTTATTCTTGTATCAGATAAAACAGATTTTAAAGCAACAGCAGTAATAAAAGACAAAGGGGGTCATTATATAATGATAAAAGGATCAATCCAACAAGAAGACATTACAATTCTAAGTATATATACACCTAACATTGAAGCTCCCAGATTCATAAAACAATTGCTAGGGAAGAGTAAGATAATTGACTAGATACACAAAAGTGGAACAGCTCCCATGGAGGGACTGAGACTGCTGGCATGCTTTTAAAAGATATTTAGAGAGAAGGTGCTGAGAGTGGGCAGAGGAAAGACACAGAAGCTAGGCTGAAGGGGAAGAAACCTGGGAACCCCTCATTGGTTACTGTGCACTAGGACTCATTTTTTAACCATAACAACTCCAGCAGTATGGGGGAGTTTAACTGGCAAGGAGCAACCCACTCTCAAAACAGAACTTTGGAACCCCAAAAGAAGGGGACCCCTTGACCACAACAGACACATAAGGTGGCAGGGAAAGCTGCTCAGTTAAGTGGTGGGGCAGCAAGCTAGCTGATGTGAAGCCCACAGGGTTTGGTGTGGTAGCATCTCTAGTGGAGCATAATCAGAGATGGCCATCACTCTAGGCTTGACTTGCTCCCATAAGAGATGTTAGTTCTAGGGGAACTGTCAGACCTTGTCTCTGCAGGGCAGTCTTGCACATAAGATGGGGCTGGCCCAATCTGAGCACTCCTTGGTCTGCTGGCCTCTCCTAGGGCTACTGCCTTACCATGTCTGCTTAACAGGGAAGTCTTGGGTGACCCAGGGGCACACACCATAGCTTCTGCAACAGTGGATTGTGCCTGACCAATAGAGAGCTTCAGCGAGGTGGCCTCTACATCCACGAACCACTCCACATGTGCCCTCCTGATACTGCAGCTTCCCCAAAGTCAAGAGCATCTCCCCGCAGGTGTGTGTCTGTATGGGAAGGTTTTGCTTTACTCGCCTTGCCAGCACACAGAAGTGTAGTCCATGACCAACCACCCCACCCCCGAACCCCAACTAACCACCATTACAAATACAGCCTTGGTAGGCATAAAGCCAGCAAACTCAGCACCATAAATGGACCACACCCTTTTGCTAAAACTGCACAGGGAACAGTGGACCTTCTTACAACCTGAGTTCAAGATGGATTAGAGACTTAAATGTTAGACCTAAAAACCGTAAAAACCCTAGAAGAAAACCTAGGTAATACCATTCAGGACATAGGCATGGGCAAGGACTTCATGTCTAAAACATCAAAAGCAACGGCAACAAAAGCCAAAATTGACAAATGGGATCTCATTAAACTAAAGAGCTTCTGCACAGCAAAAGAAACTACCATCAGAGTGAACAGGAAACCTACAGAATGGGAGAAAGTTTTTGCAATCTACTCATCTGACAAAGGGCTAATATCCAGAACCTACAAAGAACTCAAACAAATTTTCAAGAAAAAAGCAAACAACTCCATCAAAAACTGGGCAAAGGATATGAACAGACACTTCTCAAAAGAAGACATTCATACAGCCAACAGACACATGAAAAAATGCTCATGATCACTGGTCATCAGAGAAATGCAAATCAAAACCACAATGAGATACCATCTCATACCAGTTAGAATGGCAATCATTAAAAAGGCAGGAAACAACAGGTACTGGAGAGAATGTGGAGAAATAGGAACACTTTTACACTGTTGGTGGGATTGTAAACTAGTTCAACCATTGTGGAAAACAGTGTGGCGATTCCTCAAGCATCTAGAACTAGAAATACCATTTGACCCAGCCATCCCATTACTGGGTATATACCCAAAGGATTATAAGTCATGCTGCTATAAAGACACATGCACACGTATGTTTATTGCAGCACTATTCACAATAGCAAAGACTTGGAATCAACCCAAATGTCCATCAGTGGCAGACTGGTTTAAGAAAATGTGGCACATATACACCATGGAATACTATGCAGCCATAAAAAAGGATGAGTTTGTGTCCTTTGTAGAGACATGGATGCAGCTGGAAACCATCATTCTCAGCAAACTATCACAAGAACAGAAAACCAAATACTGCATGTTCTCACCCACAAGTGAGAACTAAACAATGAGATCACTTGGACACAGGAAGTGGAACGTCATACACTGGGGCCTATTGTGGGTAGTGGGGAGGGGGGAGGGATAGCATTAGGATATATACCTAATGTAAATGACGAGTTAATGGGTACAGCACACCAACATGGCACATGTATACATATATAACAAACTTGCACATTGTGCACATGTACCCTAGAACTTAAAGTATAATAATAATAAAAAAATTAAAACAAAATAAAACAAAAACAAACAAACAAAATGTGGTATATATACACCATGAAATGCTACTCAGAAATAAAAAGGAATAAAATAATGTATTTTTCAGAAACTTGGATGGATCTGGAGGACATTATTCTAAGTAAAGTACCTTAGCAATGGGAAGCCATAAAACATATGTTCCCATTTATAAGCGGGAGCTAAATTATGAGTACATAAAAGCATACAGAGTGATATAACAGACTTTGGAGATTTGGAAGTGGGAGGGTAAAGGGGAGGTGTGGGATAAAAAACTACATATTGGCTACATAGTACACTATTCAGGTGATGGGTACACTGAAATCTCAGCATTCATCACTGTCTAATTCATCCATATAATCAAAAACACTTGTACCACAAAAGCTATTGAAATAAAACAAATTGAAAGAGCAAAATAAATAAATATTTAGTTAATATTATTTTAAAGTGAAATAAACAGCGTGAATGTAAGATATAGGTGAAGAAAGCAAAGTTTTAAGCATCAAAGTAGAAAAATATAGCTCTGATTACCTTAATTTTAAGGTAGATGGTGTTGATAATGAACTTAACCACAAGGAGGCAAGAAGTAGAATTTACAAAAAAGAAAAATAGAGTTTGGGATATTAAGCGAAGGCAGAAATATTACAAGAGTCGTTTACACATACTTAGTTTTGGGGGTCAGGGCAAGGAGAAGTGAAGTCAGCCAGATGTCATTCTTGGCCTTATCTCTTCTCTTTAAAACTAGTAGAGGGCAAGTGATAGCCCCCTTCTGCTTCTGGTATTGGAACAGGAAAGCTACAGGAGGAACAACGTAAATTTCCAAATAAACTACTCTTCTGATTTTGAAATGTCGATTATATGCAGATAAAGTTACTATTCTCCGAATGAACAATTCAAATATCTAGGAGACTTGCATTTAGCAAGTACCTTAAGTGCTATCCTGACTTAATTTGTTTTTCTTATTGTTATTACTATAATAAATCACTTGAAATGATTCTTGTAGGTGGAGCAAGCAAGTATCCTTTATCTAACTTAAAAGGATGGGAAGTTTATAATCAAAAGGATAAGTATTCTGAGTTGTATGAAGAATCATTGTGAACAAAATTAAGATTAAAAGAAAAAGAATGGATCAAAGTGTTCTTTACATATGCTGTTTTTGTTCATCTGAAAATTAACATATGTTGGGAAGATACCCTTAAAGTTGCGTCTGTATATTTATCATCTGGCTTGTGTTTAATTAAGTAAAAATCAGATTATCCCTTTTATTTTGAGCTGCAAGATGTTAGTTTAGTCTCTAAAGTATTTGGCTGCTTCTTCAGAATGACACCTTTCATTTTGATATTTGTGGTGAAGGAGAACAAAAGGAAAATTTTCAGAGTCTTAAATGATGACTAAAATTTAAAATTATACCTGATAATGAGTAAAGTTTCCCAAGAGTCACCAGAAAATAAAGTTTGATACTGTCTTAAACAATTAACTAGGGCAACCAAGACCAGATACATAATTTGCGGAGCCCAGTGCAAAATGAAAATGTGGGGTCTCTTGCTAAAATTTTATTAAGAGTTTCAACACTGCAACAGCCCAACAGTTAGAAAAGCTCAGGGTGCTGATGATAAATACACAGATTGTATGCTCACAAAGCCAATCCTGGGGGGGGAAATAGTCTTAACAAAGACTTCATTTTTAAACTTTTATTATTAAACAATTATTTAATTAATTGCAAAGATGAGAGGTCTTATGTACCCTAGAATAGTCCATTCTCATGCTGCTAATAAAGACTTACCTGAGACCGGGTAATTTATAAAGGAAAGAGGTTTAATTGCCTCACAGTTCAGCATGACTAGGGAGGCCTCACAATCATGGTGGAAGGCAAAGGAAGAGCAAAGTCACATCTTAATGGCATTAGGCAAGAGAACATGTGCAGGGGAACTGCCTTTTGTAAAACCATGAGATCTAGTGACACTTTTTTACTATTACGAGAATAGCATGGGAGAAACCTCCCTCCTTGATTCAATTACCTTCCACCAGATCACTCCCACAACACATGGGGATTATGAGAGCTACAATTCAAGATCAGATGCAGGTGGGGACACAGCCAAACCATATCATACCCTTTACTTGGTTTCCTCCAATGGTTATATCTTACATCATTATAGCACACAATCAAAACCTGAATATTGACATTGGTACAAGGAATTTGTATAGTTCTATGCCATTTCCTCACATGTATAACAAGTCACCATCACTGCAAAAAAGACACGGAAATATTCCACTACCACAAAGGTATATCTTGTGCTCCTCTTTGAAGTCACACATTCCTCCCTGCTTACCATTGTCCCTTAGCCCTGACAGTCACTAATTTGTTTTCCATGTTCACAATTTTGTTATTTAACAAATGGTTTATGCATAGAATTATATTGCCTTAGTCAGTTGGAGGGGCTTTAATAAATTAGTATAGTCTGGGTGACTTAAAGAGCAAATATTTATTTCTCATGATTCTGGAGCCTGGAAGTTTGAGATCAGTATGCCAGCCTGATCAGGTTCTGGTGAGGGCCTTCTTTCTGGCCAGAGAGAAATATTTCAAATATCTTTCTCTTTTTATAGGGGTGCTAATTTAATCATGAGGGTTCCACCCTCATAAACTAATTAGGTCCCAAAGACCTCACCTTGAAATCTCATCACATTTAGGTTTAGGGTTTCAACATATACTTTTGGGGAGGGGCATAAACATTCAGTCCAAAGCACATATATTATGTAATCTTTCAAAATTTGCTTTTTTCACTCATTGCAATTCTTCGAAGATTCATCAAAGTTTTGCATGCATCAATAATCTAATCATTTATATTATTGACTACTATTCTGTGTTTTGGATATACTATCATTCTATGGTTTGTTTAGCAATGCAGTCTAATTCAGAAGAACATCTGAATTTTTCCCAGTTTTGGGGTACTATAAATGAAGCTGCTATGAACAGGTTCTGTGTAGACATAAGTTATCATTTCTCTAGGATACATTTTTCAAGAATGTGATTGCTGGACCATATGCTAAGTAAATGTTTAGTTGTACAAGAAACCACCATACAAATTTCCAGAGTGGCTGTGACATTTTATATTTCTACCAGCCATATATGAAAGATCTAGTTTCTTCACATAGGAGGCAGCATTGTAGTGAGATCAATTTTGAGGGAAAGTGAGAAAACAGGGAATCCTGCATTTGGTAAATGAGTTGAGTTGTTTAGATGTGGTATCTAGAACTTTAAAATATTAGCCAAGAAAAGACAAGAGAGACGAGCTTTCTACAAAAGAAAAGATCACAATAATAAGGAAAGTCTCAAAGGCACTTTACTACAAATTTTTCATGTGAAATTTATAGGTAGATTCACCCATTCTATGGCTTTTAAACAGGTATAAGTAAAAGGCATAAGTTTCTGCATGGTTGTTGCATCATGAAATGCATTCTTTAATACCATTTTCACTTTGAATATGTTTTTGTAAAAACGTATTGTGTATTCTTATGGTTAATGATACTTGTCATTCATTTGAATTGCTGAGTCTAGAAATCTGACTGCATTCTACTATCCAAGTGTTCACTCGATTCTATCAGTTCTACCTCCCTCATGTCTAGGTAATTATGGATCACTTCTATTGCCACAGCTTCTTAATTCTTCAGAGTTCCAAATGCTGAAGTCTATTTGCTCTACTCACACTGTTGTCAGAGTTGACTTTCTTAAGCATAAAACAGTTTCTCTAATTTCTGTGCTTAGAAATAGTTGCTGGCTCATGAATGTAAAGTCTTAACTCAATTACATGGAATTCAAAAGCCACACTAATTTATTATAATTCTCACTCCTCTCTATTTTTAATATAACATTTTAAAAGATTATAGTTGTAGATCATCAATGTCACAAATTCATGCTATAGTTCCCCTTGTTCTTTCTTTCCTCTGCTCTCTTTCTTTGAGATATTACTTTCATTTAATGTTTTCTTGTATTATATGCTCTTCATTGAAAGCTCCAGGTAAAATTATCAATCTGTTTCCCACATATATGTTGACAGTCTATTCATGGTATTAACTACACCATAAAATTG
>NW_012105032.1:587922-596643 GCF_000951045.1 Mandrillus leucophaeus
GAAATGTAGCTAGGGAAGTAGGATTATTGTTGTGAATATGCATCCCTATATGGCATATTTTCCTTATATTTTGGGAATTAAAATTGTTTCTTTGAATTTCAATAACAGCCTAGTTATTCTTACAAACATGTTTTGTTTTTCCATCATTGATTAGAGTCGTTGATAAAATTGCTTACAGCTTTAAAATAATTGTCTATTTATTTTAACTCAACAGCTTTGTATAAAATGGTGAAGACTAAGGTAGCATCAAGGATGGATACTTACCAAGATTTTGTTGTATATGGGAAAAATGTGACATAACCCAAGTTCAGGAATAGGAACAGTGATGCATTCTCATTAAGATGCAATTTAATGACGCAGTTTCTCACTAAGCTGATTATTCACTGCATTTTCCTCTACAATTAACCTGACATACAAAGTTAAAGCACATGATATGAGGTTACATGCCAACACTTTCAGAATTCTTAAATCACTGCAAAGTAATCTCAGAGAAGAATTTTAGCTCCTGGTACATATAAAATAAAAGTTAAGGGAAAAATTCTTTTGTAGCTATGAAATACCATAAAGAGTTAGCTTGAGCCATATGTGTCAACTGTTTGCTAAAACCAGATTTCTCTTTCGCATGTGACTTATTTAACTCTTTAGAAGTGAATACTTGGAAGCACACAAGCAAATAATTCACAAGTGATGAAACTAAAATAGTGCCTATATAAAATGTCAATATCAAAAGAAATATATATTAAAAGAAAAAAGCCACAATTCCTTCAATTACTAAATTATCATATTTTGTTCATAATAATAATAGCCAAAGCTGGTTGATGTAAGGAAACCAAGTGATACTCTTATACAGTTTTGGTAAGAAAATATTTGTATAGTCTTTCCGGAAGGAAATTTAGCAACTGCTTTAAAAATGTATTTTTTTTTTTTACAACTATTCAATGTTAAGATTATATTCTGAAAAAATAATCAGAGAAGTGTTTACAGGCAAGTATACAAAACTATTTACTGTAGCATTTGTCACAGCATAGAAAGTTAGAGACACTTTACATGTTCAACAACTGTGGAATAATTACATCCATAATGACAAAGAGATAACGTACAGCATTTAGAATTGTAGTTTTTAAGAAACAATGTGAAAATGAGAAAAAATACCTAGCAACAGTAAATATAACATGAAAAATAAACAGCAAACACCATTTTAAATGTCAAATGGTAAAATTATGGAAAGATTACTAGTTATATCTCTGCATATCTTGTTCTACCTTATTAATTATCTGAGTTCATTAGAGTTCATTAGATACTTTAGAGTTGATATGCATTACTTTGGTGCATAGTAAAGATACTATAAATATTTTAAAAACCAATTAATTTATTGTTTTTGTTAGTATTTTATTTGCTGAACTATAGGTGTAGGGAAATCTATAT
Source organism: Mandrillus leucophaeus (assembly GCF_000951045.1). Taxonomy (NCBI): domain Eukaryota; kingdom Metazoa; phylum Chordata; class Mammalia; order Primates; family Cercopithecidae; genus Mandrillus; species Mandrillus leucophaeus. Next base: position 589,348 of record NW_012105032.1, read on the forward strand.
GTTGTGGAATCTTGTTATAGTACCTTATGTGACTGATTAGTAAGCTCTTTGTACCCATTTGATATCAATAACTACAGTTGAAGATATTCTCTATGGACTTTCCTTATTAGATAAGTATCTGCATACAGGGGAAATTTTGCAATTTATTTTTTTTTATCTAATATGCACATTTTAAATTCTGCTTGTCTTTTCTCCTTTTATCAGAACATGAAAATGAAAAGAAACATATGATCTGACAGCTTCTCCATAAGAGGAAAATACTTAATAGCTAAATATGTGTTCAAAGTATTCCCTGAAGCAATCTCCATTTTTTTTTTTTTTCCATGGTTATGGTCATCAAGATAAAAAACAAAACAAAACAGAAAACAAGTTATTTTGCCTTTAAGTCTCCAAAACTGGCTTTATTCTCAACTTCTATTTCCATATGTAGTTACAGTCTCAGAATTTCTCCAACTGAAACCAAAACGTAGAAGCAAGATAAGACTATTGGCTTAATAGATTGAAAAGAAAGAATAGATTTTCCTATTTTATTTAGAATTCAGTTTCTTTTTGCACCGCGCCGTTACTATCCTTTTCCCTTGGTATCTACCCAATGGCCTAATGTTTATGCGAGACATTCCAAGACTATAATGTGTATATGTGTGTGCTATATACACATTAGTATACACACACAATAGTGCTATGTTCTGAATATGTGTGCCCCTGCAAAATTCACATATTAAAAGTTAATCCTCATTGCAATAATATTAAGAGGTAGGGACTTTGGGAGTTGATTAGATCATGAGGACTCTGCCATCATGAATGGGACGTGTGCTCTTGGGAGCCTGGGGGCCCTCTTGCCACGTGAGGACGCAGCAAAAGACACCATCTATGAAGAAGAGAGCAAGCCCTCACTAAAAACTCTGCTAGTATATTGATCTTGAACTTTCCAGCCTCCAGAACTGTGAGAAGTACCTTTCTATTATTTACAAATTATCCAATATACAGTATATTGTTATAGCAGCCCAAATACAGTGACACAATAGCAAAAACTTACATTAAAATTATTCTTAGATTTGATCTACAAAATATTATTTTGCTACATATAAGAAAACAAATATACCAAATTACCAAGAAAGATACTTCATTATGGATTTTCTGACTTCTAACTTGGCGCTCTTTCAGTGATACGGAAGTGAAAATTAAAAATAAGTATGAAGTACTGAAAGAAATTCAATAGAAAAACACCCACAACTCTATTGCAAGCTAGTTCATATAGTCTGAGAAAAACAATGCTAAACAACATATATGTTATTTTGTTTGGTTTGCTTATGTCTTCTGAGACAGCAAAAATCCAAATGTGTTGTTCTCCTTGTCTCAGAGCTGATCCCTTTCAGCAGATTATATCACCTCTAAGGTAACTAAGAACAATGATTTCTTATGAAAGTAAATCAAGACTATTTCTATCAAAATTAAAAAATAAAATATTGAATATTAGATAGAAATGCAGCAATAATATATGGAGTCTCGTAATTTCATGGACAGCTCTGTAATAAAATTAATTTCAAAATACTTAATATAGTATTTTCCAAATATAAGCAGATGGATAGACTAGCTGTGTACTTTCATTGCCTCTGCTTTACCGATGCAGAACTCTTAAAACAAGCTTCCAAATATTGTTGGCTCTTTGCTTATTGAGTGTGAAATTGAAAGCAAAGCAAACCAAATGCTGTGATATATATCCGTTCTCCATCCTCCTTGGTCTTGCAAATCAATTATTATTCAAAATTACCCTTTATAATCAAAATTCTTTGTATAACAACTATTATGCCATTATTTTAAGCTAATATGATCACATTCTTTTTTTCTTTTGTTTTTGGTAGAGATGGGAGTCTCACTATGTTGCACAAGCTGGTCTTGAACTCCTGGCCTGAAGTGTTCCTCTCACCTCAACCTCACAAAGTGCTGGGATTACAGGCACACATCACAGCTACAGGCCATATTATTTTTATGATTATTATAATTACTACTTTTAATAGTTGTACTTTGGATTCTTGGGAACCCAGAGAAATAACATCTGTCTCTTATACACATCTAGATGTGTATAAGAGACAGCTATAAATATTTTAAAAACCAATTAATTTATTGTTTTTGTTAGTATTTTATTTGCTGAACTATAGGTGTAGGGAAATCTATATGTTGTGGAATCTTGTTATAGTACCTTATGTGACTGATTAGTAAGCTCTTTGTACCCATTTGATATCAATAACTACAGTTGAAGATATTCTCTATGGACTTTCCTTATTAGATAAGTATCTGCATACAGGGGAAATTTTGCAATTTATTTTTTTTATCTAATATGCACATTTTAAATTCTGCTTGTCTTTTCTCCTTTTATCAGAACATGAAAATGAAAAGAAACATATGATCTGACAGCTTCTCCATAAGAGGAAAATACTTAATAGCTAAATATGTGTTCAAAGTATTCCCTGAAGCAATCTCCATTTTTTTTTTTTCCATGGTTATGGTCATCAAGATAAAAAACAAAACAAAACAGAAAACAAGTTATTTTGCCTTTAAGTCTCCAAAACTGGCTTTATTCTCAACTTCTATTTCCATATGTAGTTACAGTCTCAGAATTTCTCCAACTGAAACCAAAACGTAGAAGCAAGATAAGACTATTGGCTTAATAGATTGAAAAGAAAGAATAGATTTTCCTATTTTATTTAGAATTCAGTTTCTTTTTGCGCCGCGCCGTTACTATCCTTTTCCCTTGGTATCTACCCAATGGCCTAATGTTTATGCGAGACATTCCAAGACTATAATGTGTATATGTGTGTGCTATATACACATTAGTATACACACACAATAGTGCTATGTTCTGAATATGTGTGCCCCTGCAAAATTCACATATTAAAAGTTAATCCTCATTGCAATAATATTAAGAGGTAGGGACTTTGGGAGTTGATTAGATCATGAGGACTCTGCCATCATGAATGGGACGTGTGCTCTTGGGAGCCTGGGGGCCCTCTTGCCACGTGAGGACGCAGCAAAAGACACCATCTATGAAGAAGAGAGCAAGCCCTCACTAAAAACTCTGCTAGTATATTGATCTTGAACTTTCCAGCCTCCAGAACTGTGAGAAGTACCTTTCTATTATTTACAAATTATCCAATATACAGTATATTGTTATAGCAGCCCAAATACAGTGACACAATAGCAAAAACTTACATTAAAATTATTCTTAGATTTGATCTACAAAATATTATTTTGCTACATATAAGAAAACAAATATACCAAATTACCAAGAAAGATACTTCATTATGGATTTTCTGACTTCTAACTTGGCGCTCTTTCAGTGATACGGAAGTGAAAATTAAAAATAAGTATGAAGTACTGAAAGAAATTCAATAGAAAAACACCCACAACTCTATTGCAAGCTAGTTCATATAGTCTGAGAAAAACAATGCTAAACAACATATATGTTATTTTGTTTGGTTTGCTTATGTCTTCTGAGACAGCAAAAATCCAAATGTGTTGTTCTCCTTGTCTCAGAGCTGATCCCTTTCAGCAGATTATATCACCTCTAAGGTAACTAAGAACAATGATTTCTTATGAAAGTAAATCAAGACTATTTCTATCAAAATTAAAAAATAAAATATTGAATATTAGATAGAAATGCAGCAATAATATATGGAGTCTCGTAATTTCATGGACAGCTCTGTAATAAAATTAATTTCAAAATACTTAATATAGTATTTTCCAAATATAAGCAGATGGATAGACTAGCTGTGTACTTTCATTGCCTCTGCTTTACCGATGCAGAACTCTTAAAACAAGCTTCCAAATATTGTTGGCTCTTTGCTTATTGAGTGTGAAATTGAAAGCAAAGCAAACCAAATGCTGTGATATATATCCGTTCTCCATCCTCCTTGGTCTTGCAAATCAATTATTATTCAAAATTACCCTTTATAATCAAAATTCTTTGTATAACAACTATTATGCCATTATTTTAAGCTAATATGATCACATTCTTTTTTTCTTTTGTTTTTGGTAGATATGGGAGTCTCACTATGTTGCACAAGCTGGTCTTGAACTCCTGGCCTGAAGTGTTCCTCTCACCTCAACCTCACAAAGTGCTGGGATTACAGGCACACATCACAGCTACAGGCCATATTATTTTTATGATTATTATAATTACTACTCTTAATAGTTGTACTTTGGATTCTTGGGAACCCAGAGAAATAACATTCTTCACAAAGTTAGTTCAAAGGAATTTTTTTTAAGCTTAGTGCTACTGTTCTAAATGACTTTTTAAAAGAAAAGCATTGAGTGTTTTAAGAAACATATGCATCGGATTTCGTGATTATCTGAATTGGTGCTTTAGTTAGCAATGTAACGAGAGTAAAATATAACTGAACGTTAAAGTTTCTAATAGATTTCAGTTCAATACTAATACGACAGGATTGATGCCTGCATTTCTTAAAAAGAGCAGGAAAATAAATATATATGTACATTTAATTATAAACAGAAGTCAGAATTAGTTTACAACATTTAAAAAAAATAAATCTAGGTTGCATACTCTAATTTTCACCATGCGAAAAGTTGGAACTTGTAATTTCCAATGAGTCAATCTTTGGCTATTTTTCACAATCCACAAGCCCATGATTTTTCTCTGCACTAGCAATAAAAATCACAGGACACTATTTAATGTGTTTTGTTGTATTATAATATTTAGAATAATTGGAGGATAAAATACTTTCTTTTAAAACATCACCGTTTCAGTGTCTGTTTTAAAAATGTAGAATACATCTCATTTTTAAAATTTTCAAAGTTTTCTATAACATCTTTAAATCATTTGTGATAATGTGATGCTGCAATACCGGAGTGCCCCAGACTAAAATAAAACAAAACAATCAAATATACAAACATAAAAATAAAACCAGTTAAGTACATATGGGGGAATATGATATTTTTATAGCATTAATTTATGGGGCAGTTGGACATTTCTTTTATTTTTGCCATTCATGAGGTGTGGGTGAATCATAGATGGCATAAGAATGTTAGTATATTGATAATCATTGAATCTGGATGATGGTATATGGAGGTTCATTACGCGATTCTGTTAACTTTTTCTACATTTGGAATTTTCCGTAATGAAAGTTGAAAACAATCAGAAACAAAACAAACAAATGAAAAACATAATGAAGTGAAAAGACAAGCCACAAGGTAGATGAAGGTTTTTGCAATAAAAATCACTAAAACAAGATTAGTATGCAAAGAAAGATTAGTATGTAGACTATTTAAAGAACTGCCATAAATCAAAAAGAAATAACAATCCAGTATATAAAAAAGTAGCTCATATTTAAGCAATCTCAGTAATCAAAGAAATTTATATTAAGACCGCAGTAAAATGTAATTTACCTGTAATTGGCAAACTACTAAGCAATCTGATAATATCAAGTATTGGAGAGTATCGGGATCCAAGGGAATACATGTCCATAATGTCTATTGCAGTAATGCTAACAATGGCAAAAGGATGTAAATAGCCCAAATGTCCAACAACCAGAAAAAACACAATTGAATTAATGTTTCCTCACAGAGTGGAACGTTGCACATCAGACCATAAAATATTACTGCACATAACACAGAAAAGTTTTAAAAGCATAATATTGAGAGCAAAAAAAAAAAAATGCTTCATTTGCAATGTGGCAAAGTTTTTATAGAACTTATCTAAATACTTAATTATTTAAGCCTACATACATTTGTGAGAAAGCTGTAATAAAAACAGCAGAAGAGTGAAAACACAAGATTTAGTAGAGTGGTTATCTCTAGTGGGCTTATAGGTGATTGCTATATTATTGTGTTAAAATTAGCATATATATTACATATCAGTTTGTATCAAATAATGTATTTAAAAACACAACAGCATAAACAAAAAGAAGAAAAATCATTAACCTCCTGCCCCTCTTCTCCATAGAGTTTCTGAGTAGAAATTTCTACCTGACGTACCAAATACGGGGTTCTGCTATAAAATCAAAAGCACCTATCTTTTCAATTTATCGCCTATTCACTCTAAAATGTAATGGTTTCCTATGTTCTAAGATGCTCTTCCTAAATTTGTGTTGGTGAACTGTGTAAAATAAATTATTGGCTCAATATCTAATGATAATGGGGTCCAGAATGTGCATTCATAACAAAGCATCATAGGTGGTTTTGATGCTGAGTCACATTCACAACAGTGGGAGTAGAACACAGTTATACATGTACTGCCTTGGTTCTGCTTTGGGCCTTTGATAAAATTGCTCTTCCCCTTTAAAGAGACAGTCCAGTGTCAAGTGTACCCAAACTCACAATGCCAATATGTTAAGGAATCATTTCTATTTTTACTTATACAAACTTTATATTTACTCCTCTTAATATGCTTCCAATTTTTATAAGACTTGTTTTTCTTTCTTATAAAATGTGGGATTGCTAAAATATTATTTTTTTCATTTTTCATAACTACAGTCTAATAGAACCATGAAATGGGCACAAGGGTTTTACATACTCACTTCATGAAATGCAGTATGTCAAAATACATCCTTCAAACGAAAAATTTTAGTAAACTGCACACATTACACCTGTCAAATGCAAACAAAAAACGATGACCTTTTTTCATCAGTTTTACAAAAGTTATTATAGGTTTGTTGTGGACAAAATACGAGTGTCATTAAACACATTGTTTTTTTAGTTTACCCTTATAAACAATATTTTTTGAGGGAAAACTATTTTATATTGTTTTCTTGAGGGAAACAATATTTCATATTATCCCTGTTTGTTTCAACTTCAGAGCAGATGTGATTGAAAATTCTATGCATACTTTGACATATTCTGTATGACAACAACTCCGTCCTTGGCTAAACTGTAGACAGGCTCCTGTGAGCCTTCTTTCAAGCTAGGCCCTTTCCTTTGGCCCTGTCTTTGGCCTGCCTTTCCCAGTTTTAGCAAAAATTCTTGCTTAATTAGCAAGGATCTCTCCTCCACTGATATCTGATCACCCTGGTCTGCCGACTTCTACAAGGATCCTCTTGTTGGGTTAGCAAAAATCCCCCTAACCTCAATGTCTCCTCCTAGCAATTTTTCATCCACTGATTTTCTCACTCTGCTCTTTGGATGTACATCCCCAGCTCTCTTTAGTGTATTTGGAATTGATTCTTATCTCTCTTCCCTATTGCAATTATCTTGACCCCTATTGCAATTATCTTGGCACCTACTGCAATAGTCTTGAATGATGTCTTCCTTACTATTTCAACAAGTGTGAGAATATTTTTTTTT